>NW_027195131.1:12500-57500 GCF_038502225.1 Cherax quadricarinatus | reverse complement strand
ATCAACATCCATGGTACAACATTATTCAACATCTTACCAGAAGATATCAGAAACACTGCTGGAACAAGTGTACAAGTCTTCAAGAGTAAACTGGACAAGTATCTTCACCAGGTGCCAGATCAACAGCCTGCTGGAACAAGTGTACAAGTCTTCAAGAGTAAACTGGACAAGTATCTTCACCAGGGGTGCAGTGGACACAATAAGAGAACACTGTATCAACATCCCTGGTACAAGATTATTCAACATCTTACCAGAAGATATCAGAAACACTGCTGGAACAAGTGTACAGGTCTTCAAGAGTAAACTGGACAAGTATCTTCACCAGGGGTGTGGTGGACACAATAAGAGAACACTGTATCAACATTCCTGGTACATTATTCAACATCTTACCAGAAGATATCAGAAACACTGCTGGAACAAGTGTACAAGTCTTCAAGAGTAAACTGGACAAGTATCTTCACCAGGGGTGCGGTAGACACAATAAGAGAACACTGTATCAACATTCCTGGTACAAGATTATTCAACATCTTACCAGAAGATATCAGAAACACTGCTGGAACAAGTGTACAAGTCTTCAAGAGTAAACTGGACAAGTATCTTCACCAGGGGTGCGGTGGACACAATAAGAGAACACTGTATCAACATTCCTGGTACAAGATTATTCAACATCTTACCAGAAGATATCAGAAACACTGCTGGAACAAGTGTACAAGTCTTCAAGAGTAAACTGGACAAGTATCTTCACCAGGGGTGCGGTGGACACAAGAGAACACTGTATCAACATTCCTGGTACAAGATTATTCAACATTCCTGGTACAAGATTATTCAACATCTTACCAGAAGATATCAGAAACACTGCTGGAACAAGTGTACAAGTCTTCAAGAGTAAACTGGACAAGTATCTTCACCAGGGGTGCGGTGGACACAATAAGAGAACACTGTATCAACATTCCTGGTACAAGATTATTCAACATCTTACCAGAAGATATCAGAAACACTGCTGGAACAAGTGTACAAGTCTTCAAGAGTAAACTGGACAAGTATCTTCACCAGGTGCCAGATCAACAGCCTGCTGGAACAAGTGTACAAGTCTTCAAGAGTAAACTGGACAAGTATCTTCACCAGGTGCCAGATCAACAGCCTGCTGGAACAAGTGTACAAGTCTTCAAGAGTAAACTGGACAAGTATCTTCACCAGGTGCCAGATCAACAGCCTGCTGGAACAAGTGTACAAGTCTTCAAGAGTAAACTGGACAAGTATCTTCACCAGGGGTGCGGTGGGCACAATAAGAGAACACTGTATCAACATTCCTGATAAAAGATGTTTCAACATCTTACCAGAAGATATCAGAAACACTGCTGGAACAAGTGTACAAGTCTTCAAGAGTAAACTGGACAAGTATCTTCACCAGGGGTGCGGTGGACACAATAAGAGAACACTGTATCAACATTCCTGGTGCAAGATTATTCAACATCTTACCAGAAGATATCAGAAACACTGCTGGAACAAGTGTACAAGTCTTCAAGAGTAAACTGGACAAGTATCTTCACCAGGGGTGCGGTGGACCCAATAAGAGAACACTGTATCAACATTCCTGGTACAACATTATTCAACATCTTACCAGAAGATATCAGAAACACTGCTGGAACAAGTGTACAAGTCTTCAAGAGTAAACTGGACAAGTATCTTCACCAGGGGTGCGGTGGACACAATAAGAGAACACTGTATCAACATTCCTGGTAAAAGATTATTCAACATCTTACCAGAAGATATCAGAAACACTGCTGGAACAAGTGTACAAGTCTTCAAGAGTAAACTGGACAAGTATCTTCACCAGGGGTGCGGTGGACACAATAAGAGAACACTGTATCAACATTCCTGGTACAAGATTATTCAACATCTTACCAGAAGATATCAGAAACACTGCTGGAACAAGTGTACAAGTCTTCAAGAGTAAACTGGACAAGTATCTTCACCAGGGGTGCGGTGGACACAATAAGAGAACACTGTATCAACATTCCTGGTACAAGATTATTCAACATCTTACCAGAAGATATCAGAAACACTGCTGGAACAAGTGTACAAGTCTTCAAGAGTAAACTGGACAAGTATCTTCACCAGGGGTGCGGTGGCACAATAAGAGAACACTGTATCAACATTCCTGATAAAAGATGATTCAACATCTTACCAGAAGATATCAGAAACACTGCTGGAACAAGTGTACAAGTCTTCAAGAGTAAACTGGACAAGTGTCTTCACCAGGGGTGCGGTAGGCACAATAAGAGAACACTGTATCAACATTCCTGGTACAAGATTATTCAACATCTTACCAGAAGATATCAGAAACACTGCTGGAACAAGTGTACAAGTCTTCAAGAGTAAACTGGACAAGTATCTTCACCAGGGGTGCGGTGGACACAATAAGAGAACACTGTATCAACATTCCTGGTACAAGATTATTCAACATCTTACCAGAAGATATCAGAAACACTGCTGGAACAAGTGTACAAGTCTTCAAGAGTAAACTGGACAAGTATCTTCACCAGGGGTGCGGTGGCACAATAAGAGAACACTGTATCAACATTCCTGATAAAAGATGATTCAACATCTTACCAGAAGATATCAGAAACACTGCTGGAACAAGTGTACAAGTCTTCAAGAGTAAACTGAACAAGTATCTTCACCAGGGGTGCGGTGGGCACAATAAGAGAACACTGTATCAACATTCCTGGTACAAGATTATTCAACATCTTACCAGAAGATATCAGAAACACTGCTGGAACAAGTGTACAAGTCTTCAAGAGTAAACTGAACAAGTATCTTCACCAGGGGTGCGGTGGGCACAATAAGAGAACACTGTATCAACATTCCTGGTACAAGATTATTCAACATCTTACCAGAAGATATCAGAAACACTGCTGGAACAAGTGTACAAGTCTTCAAGAGTAAACTGGACAAGTATCTTCACCAGGGGTGTGGTGGACACAATAAGAGAACACTGTATCAACATCCCTGGTACAAGATTATTCAACATCTTACCAGAAGATATCAGAAACACTGCTGGAACAAGTGTACAAGTCTTCAAGAGTAAACTGGACAAGTATCTTCACCAGGGGTGCGGTGGCACAATAAGAGAACACTGTATCAACATTCTTGATAAAAGTTGATTCAACATCTTACGAGAAGATATCAGAAACACTGCTGGAACAAGTGTACAAGTCTTCAAGAGTAAACTGGACAAGTATCTTCACCAGGGGTGCGGTGGCACAATAAGAGAACACTGTATCAACATTCTTGATAAAAGTTGATTCAACATCTTACCAGAAGATATCAGAAACACTGCTGGAACAAGTGTACAAGTCTTCAAGAGTAAACTGGACAAGTATCTTCACCAGGGGTGCGGTGGCACAATAAGAGAACACTGTATCAACATTCTTGATAAAAGTTGATTCAACATCTTACGAGAAGATATCAGAAACACTGCTGGAACAAGTGTACAAGTCTTCAAGAGTAAACTGGACAAGTATCTTCACCAGGGGTGCGGTGGGCACAATAAGAGAACACTGTATCAACATTCCTGGTACAAGATTATTCAACATCTTACCAGAAAATATCAGAAACACTGCTGAAACAAGCGTACAAGTCTTCAGGAGTAAACTGGACAAGCATCTTCACCAGGGATGCGGTGGGCACAATAAGAGAACACTGTATCAACATTCCTGGTACAACATTATTCAACATCTTACCAGAAGATATCAGAAACACTGCTGGAACAAGTGTACAAGTCTTCAAGAGTAAACTGGACAAGTATCTTCACCAGGTGCCAGATCAACAGCCTGCTGGAACAAGTGTACAAGTCTTCAAGAGTAAACTGGACAAGTATCTTCACCAGGTGCCAGATCAACAGCCTGCTGGAACAAGTGTACAAGTCTTCAAGAGTGAACTGGATAAACCATACCCCCGGCCGGGATTGAACCCGCGGTCATAGAGTCTCAAAACTCCAGACCGTTGCGTTAGCCACTGGAACCAGCTAGCCACAATAAGATTCATCCAACTAGGTATATTTCTACACCATAGGAAGGTTAGCACAGGCACCACTGTGACCACAAATGCAAGTTTTTACAGACGAATCTCCAGCTAGCGTGGCCGTGACGAACTCTAGCTCAAGTCCCCTCAATGCCGTCAACATGACTCACGAAAACGTAATGACACGATTGCAAACAAACCATACCACGGGCGGGATTGAACCCGCGGGTTTAATCCCGCCCGTGGTATGGTTTGTTTGCAATCGTGTCATTACGATTTCCTGAGTCATAGTGGACAAGTATCTTCACCAGGTGCCAGATCAACAGTCTGCTAGAACAAGTGTACAAGTCTTCAAGAGGAAACTGAACAAGTATCTTCACCAGGTGACAGATCAACCAGGCTGTGATGGATATGTGGGGCAGTGGACCACCAGCAGCTACAACCTGGTTGACCAGGCAAGCACCAGACAAGCTTAGAGTCAGGCGGAAGGCAAAAAACACTCAGCCACCAGAACCACAGTGATCTGCGCTTACGAGGTAATAAAGACGGCAGCTCCACTGATGGAATAAAGACGGCAGCTCCACTGATGGAATAAAGACGGCAGCTCCACTGATGGCATAAAGACGGCAGCTCCACTGATGGCATAAAGAAGGCAGCTCCACTGATGGAATAAAGACGGCAGCTCCACTGATGGCATAAAGACGGCAGCTCCACTGATGGCATAAAGAAGGCAGCTCCACTGATGGCATAAAGACGGCAGCTCCACTGATGGAATAAGGAAGGTACATTTGCAAGAGATGACCATCAATCTTCTTCACTGGAGAAGAATTGTCAGTAATGAGGATAATTAAGGATCTCTTGTGACTAATTACGACACCTTTGATGACCCAGGATCCAGTTCTTGGAAAGCTGGCCAGGGTTACTGCCTGCCAACACTTACATGTGTACACGGCAAGAGTGAACCTATGTGCACACACACACACACACACACACACATACATACACACACACACACACGAGGTTTGATAAAGCTCATGGAGCGGGGAGAGAGAGGGCCTAGTAGCAACCGGTGAAGAGGCGGGGCCAGGAGCTAGGACTCGACCCCTGCAACCACAAATAGGTGAGTACACATACACACCAGGGGTCAGTCCTAGGACCAGTGCTGTTTCTGGTATTTGTGAACGACATGATGGAAGGAATAGACTCCGAAGTGTCCCTGTTTGCAGATGACGTGAAGTTGATGAGAAGAATTAATTCGATCGAAGACCAGGCAGAACTACAAAGGGATCTGGACAGGCTGCATACCTGGTTCAGCACTTGGCTCCTGGAGTTCAACCCCACCAAGTGCGAAGTCATGAAGATTGGGGAAGGGCAAATAAGACCGCAGACGGAATACAGTCTAGGGGGCCCAGAGACTACAAACCTTACTCAAGGAAAAAGATCTTGGGGTGAGTATAACACCAGGCACATCTTTACTCCTGCCCCAATTAATTTGCACACTACTGTAAGGAGTCATTCACAACACTATACACCGTGTACTTCAGGTCCATACTGGAATATGCAGCATCAGTGTGGAACCCACACCTGGTCAAGCACGTCAAGAAATTAGAGAAAGTGCAAAGGTTTGCAACAAGACTAGTCCGGGAGCTAAGGGGTGTGTCCTACGAGGAGTTAAAGGAAATAGACCTGACGACACTGGAGTACAGGAGGAACAAGGGGGGGAAGAGACATGATAACATAAAATACTGAGAGGAATTGACAAGGTGGACAAAGACAGGATGTTCCAGAGATGGGACACGGCAACAAGGGGTCACAATTGGAAGTTAAAGATTTAGAGGTGCCACAGGGATATTAGGAAGTATTTCTTCAGTCACTGCGTTGTCAGGAAGTGGAACAATCTGGGGAGTGATGTAGTGGAGGCAGGACCTAGTAGCGTCCAGTGAAGACGCGGGGCCAGGAGCTGTGAATCGACCCCTGCAACCACAAATAGGTGAGTCCACACACAAGTGAGAGAGAAATTTCCTCACAACGTCAGAAACACTGAATCTGGGATTGAGGGTCACCTGGTTGTTGGTGATAGCAGCCTGCATACAGCTCTACCCAGCAACAGGAAGACTGACCGCTTGTAGCAGGTAGAGACAATCAGGTGATGCTGGGAATCAGGTGACGTGAATCAGGTGATGCTGTAAATCAGTACTCCGTAACACACTGCAAATCAGATGTGAATCAGGTGTCACTGCGAATCAGGTGATGCTGTAAATCAGATGTGAATCAGGTGTCACTGCGAATCAGGTGATGCTGTAAATCAGATGTGAATCAGGTGTCACTGCGAATCAGGTGATGCTGTAAATCAGATGTGAATCAGGTGTCACTGCGAATCAGGTGATGCTGTAAATCAGATGTGAATCAGGTGACGTGAATTAGGTGAGGCTGTGAATCAGGTGATGCTGTGAATCAGGTGAGGCTGTGAATCAGGTGATGCTGTGAATCAGGTGAGGCTGTGAATCAGGTGATGCTGTGAATCAGGTGAGGCTGTGAATCAGGTGAGGCTGTGAATCAGGTGAGGCTGCGAATCAGCTCCTGGAGACCCCAGTCATTGATTTCCACTCAGTGTATTGAGTGGGAATCCAACAGTGTTGGAGAGAGTGCTAGGCTGAGAGTGCTTCCCACTCTGATGTTGTGTACCACTAGTGCAGGGGAGAGAGGGGGGTAAAGTGAGTGGGAGACAATACAAGAGTGAAGAGGATAGAAAGGGGGTTGGGGAGGAGGAATAAGGAGGGAAGAGAGGGAGGAGGAGAAGGGAAGAGGGGAATATGAGAGGGAGGGGAGAAGGGAAGATGAGAGGGAGGGAGGGCGGGAGGGAGGGAGGGACGGAGGGGAGAGAGGACTGAAATGGGAGAAGGAGAGCGAAAGATGGAAAGGAGAGAAAAGATTGGAGAGAGAGAGAGAGAGAGAGAGAGAGAGAGAGAGAGAGAGAGAGAGAGAGAGAGAGACAGACAGACAGACAGAGACTTTGATGACCTTCTTGCAGTATTTGACATGAGAAACTTTGTTGATTTCCCTACTCACATATCTGGCTCCTCCCTTGACCCAGTAGTGAGTGATCTGGCAGAAGGCATAGTCACTTGTCAACCCCTCGGTTACGTTGGATCGTCTGACCACAAGGCTGTTTTTACGACACTTAAGATCCCAACAGAACGAGGTGAGGAGTCCACACGCACAACCTGGCTATGGGAAAGAGGTAATTGGCCAGCCCGTTGCTCTGAGCTCGCCACCACCGATTGGAATGCTCTTCTCCCCAAGGGGATGTTGACAACCAAGTAAAAGCCTTCACTGGACACATCCTTAATCTACAACAAGAACACATTCCTCACCGGCAATATGTGACGAAGCCTACAGATCAGCCTTGGTTTGGCTTTCTTTGTAGAGAGGCTGCTACTGCTAAGTACAAAGCATGGCGAAGGTATAAGAGACATCCTACCACCTATAACAGGAACTTGCACATGCAAGCCTGTAGGCATATGAGTGATGTTCAAAAGTGGGCCATTGCTAAATGGGAGGTGGACACTAAAAGAAAGTTAGCATCAGGTAGGGTAGGCTCCAAAACCTGGTGGTCCCTGGTCAAGGACAGACAAGGTTATCTGCCTGATGAACTTATTCCACCTCTAAATCGACAGGATGGAACCACCTCTACTAGTAGTCAAGAGAAGGCGGACCTCTTTGCCAAACACTTTGCTACCAAAATGCAAGTTCCTGATCCAGCAAGGGAGCCTCCTTGGCTAGCTGCAAGAACTGTGTCAAAACTGTCAGTGGTGACAATAAGGAAGGAGGAGGTGCATTTCCTTCTTAAATCGCTTGACCAAGAAAAGGCTGTGGACCCAGACAAGTTGAGCCCAAGATTGCCGAGATGTGCAGACCAGCTAGCAGCACCTCTAACTCGCACCTTTCAGCACTGCCTAGTACAGTGTAAATGGCCCTCTCTGTGGAAAGAGGCAAATGTAGTCCCTGTTCACAAAAAGAAGAGCAGAGCAGAAATCAGCAACTACAGACCAGTGTCACTCCTGTCAATCACTGGTAAGATCCTCGAGACAATAATCTCAAGACAATGAACCGTGCTAGGACCATTGTTATGGAATGTCTACTTCAACGACCTTCTTCATCTCATCCCAGAATCACATGCATATGCAGACGACTGTACACTGACATTCACTTATCCAAGAGAAGAAATGCCAGCTGCTCTAAGCTACATCAATCACCAGCTGAGAGCTATATCAGCTTGGGGAAATAGATGACAAGTAACATTTGCACCTGAGAAAACACAAATGATGATGGTCTCTAGGCACCATGATGGTAATGCTGGTGCAGTAGTAAGGATGAATGGGAGGGTGCTGTCACCTGCAAATCTGACTCCAAACAAACCACGAAGAACCATGTAAATCTTGCAAACAAGGCAGCCAGGAAGCTTACAGCACTTCGCCGTATTTCGCATCTGCTTGACAGTAGGGGTTGCAAGATTCTGTTCGAGGCACAAGTACGCTCACACCTTGAGTATGCTCCACTTTCTTGGTTTGCCTGCCCTCCCCCCTCTCATCTGCGACTGCTTGACAGAGTAGAGAACAGAGCAAGACGTTTCATCTCTCGCCTGGACCCATCCTGGATAGATCTGTCATTTCAGCAGAGCCTTCAACACAGGAGGGTTGTGGGTGGCCTTACTGTTATGTACAAGGCCAATATTGTCAAAGTACCACACTTGGATGCACTTCGAGGACAGCGTGAAACAAGCTTTTATGCCACAAGACGGGCAGAAAGCAGCAACTTCACTCTGGCTGTACCCTTCTCCAGAACATCACTCCATCTGAGATCATACATACCCAGGATGACTCAAGTATGGACCACATTCGTACAGCATAATGATGTCAACGAGATAAAGTCAGTTGATCAAATGAAAATGTTGGCCCACAGATGGTCCTCAGCTGGCCCACAGATGGCTCCAACTTCATCCTGTTCCCTACTTGTATGTCTCATAACAAAAATGCTTTCAAATGAGCTGATGTAGGTAACAGCTCTTAGCTTGCCAATAAAGCTAGGAATCCTTAACCTGTAAATAGCTTGTCAATAAAGCTAGGGATCCTTAACCTTGTCAAACCCTGTGTAAAAGAGAGAGAGAGAGAGAGAGAGAGAGAGAGAGAGAGAGAAAGAGAGAGAGAAAGAAAGAGAGAGAAAGAGAGAGAAAGAGAGAGAAAGAGAGAGAGAAAGAGAGAGAGAGAGAGAGAGAAAGAGAGAGAAAGAGAGAGAAAGAGAGAGAAAGAGAGAGAAAGAGAGAGAAAGAGAGAGAGAGAGAGAGAGAGGAACAAGTCATCATCACTCACATAACAGTCAACAAACAGGAGTGGAACTGCTCTCTCTCCCCCCCCCAAGATTGTTGTGTACTCGCTGTGTTTCTTGGGGGTCGATTCACAGCTCCTGGCCCTGCCTCTTCACTGGTCGCTACTAGGACCATTCCCTGTTCCAAGAACTTTATCGTACCTCTTCTTAAAACTAGTGTGTGTGTGTGTGTGTGTGTGTGTGTGTGTGTGTGTGTGTGTGTGTGTGTGTGTGTGTGTGTGTGTGTGTGTGTGTGTGTGTGTGTGTGTGTGTGTGTGTGTGTGTGTGTGTGTGTGTGTGTCTGTGTGTGTATGTGTGTGTGTGTGTGTGTGTGTGTGTGTGTGTGTGTGTGTGTGTATGTGAGTGTATGTGTGTGTGTGTGTGTGTGTGTGTGTGTGTATGTGGGTGTATGTGTGTGTGTGTGTATGTGTGTGCATGTGTGTATGTGTGTGTATGTGTATGTACTCACCTAATTGTACTCACCTAATTGTGGTTGCAGGGGTCGAGACTCAGCTCCTGGCCCCGCCTCTTCACTGATCGCTACTGGATCCTCTCTCTGCTTCCTGAGCTTTGTCATACCTCTTCTTAAAACTATGTATGGTTCCTGCCTCCACTACTTCACTTGCTAGGCTATTCCACTTGCTGACAACTCTATGACTGAAGAAATACTTCCTAACGTCCCTGTGACTCGTCTGAGTCTTCAGCTTCCAGTTGTGACCCCTTGTTTCTGTGTCCCCTCTCTGGAACATCCTATCTCTGTCCACCTTGTCTATTCCCCGCAGTATCTTGTATGTCGTTATCATGTCTCCCCTGACCCTTCTGTCCTCCAGTGTCGTCAGTCCGATTTCCCTTAACCTTTCCTCGTACGACATTCCCTTGAGCTCTGGGACTAGCCTTGTTGCAAACCTTTGTACTTTAACTTCTTGACGTGCTTGACCAGGTGTGGGTTCCAGACTGGTGCTGCATACTCCAGTATGGGCCTAACATACACAGTGTACAGTGTCTTGAACGATTCCTTATTAAGGTATCGGAACGCTATTCTCAGGTTTGCCAGGCGCCCGTATGCTGCAGCGGTTATTTGGTTGATGTGTGCCTCCGGTGATGTGCTCGGTGTTATGGTCACCCCAAGGTCTTTCTCCCTGAGTGAGGTCTGTAGTCTTTGTCCACCTAGCCTATACTCTGTCTGCGGTCTTCTTTGCCCCTCCCCAATCTTCATGACTTTGCATTTGGCTGGATTGAATTCGAGAAGCCAGTTACTGGACCACATGTCCAGCCTCTCCAGGTCTCTTTGCAGTCCTGCCTCATCCTCGTCCGATTTAATTCTTCTCATCAACTTCACGTCATCTGCGAACAGGGACACTTCAGAGTCTATTCCTTCCATCATGTCGTTCACATATATCAAAAATAGCACTGGTCCTAGAACTGACCCCTGTGGGACCCCCGCTCGTAACAGGCGCCCACTGTGATACCTCTTCACGTACCATGACTCGTTGCTGCCTCCCTGTCAGGTATTCCCTTATCCATTGCAGTGCCCTCCCTTTTACGTGCGCCTGATCCTCCAGCTTCTGCACTAATCTCTTGTGGGGAACTGTGTCAAAGGCCTTCCTGCAGTCTAGGAAAACGCAATCTACCCACCCCTCTCTCTCGTGTCTTACTTCTGTTACCTTGTCATAAAACTCCAGGAGGTTTGTGATACAAGATTTGCCTTCCATGAACCCATGCTGGTTTTCATTTATAATCTTGTTCCTTTCCAGGTGTTCGACCACTCTCCTCCTGATAATCTTCTCCATGACTTTGCACACAATACATGTCAGAGAGACAGGTCTGTAGTTTAGTGCCTCGTTTCTGTTTCCTTTCTCAAATATGGGGACTACATTAGCTGTCTTCCATTTCTCAGGTAGTTGCCCAGTTTCAAGGGATGTGTTGAAGATTGTGGTTAGAGGCACGCACAGCATCTCTGCTCCTTCTCTAAGGACCCATGGGGAGATGTTGTCCGGTCCCATCGCCTTTGAGGTGTCAAGGTCACTTAAGAGCTTCTTCACCTCCTCCTCAGTTGTTCGTATGTCATCCAACACTTGTTGGTATATTCCCTCTTGATGTTCCCTTCTGTGCTGTCTTCCCACAGCCCTTCCTGTCTCTACTATAAAAACTTCCTTAAATCTCCTGTTCAGCTCCTCACATACCTCCTGATCATTTCTTGTGAGTTCTCCACCTTCTGTCCTTAATCTGATCACCTGGTCTTTGACTGTTGTCTTCCTCCTGATGTGGCTATACAACAGTTTCGGGTCAGTCTTGATTCTCGATGCTATGTCATTTTCATACTGTCGCTGGGCCTCCCTCCTTACCTGTGCGTACTCATTCCTGGCTCTGCGACTGATCTCCCTATTTTCGTGTGTGTGTGTGTATGTGTGTATGTGTGTATGTGTGTATGTGTGTATGTGTGTGTGTGTGTGTGTGTGTGTGTGTATATGTGTATGTGTGTGTGTGTGTGTGTGTGTGTACTCACCTAGTTAAGGTTGCGGGGGTCGAGTCCGAGCTCCTGGCCCCGCCTCTTCACTGATCGCTACTAGGTCACTCTCCCTGAACCGTGAGCTTTATCATACCTCTGCTTAAAGCTATGTATGGATCCTGCCTCCACTACATCGCTTCCCAAACTATCCCACTTCCTGACTACTCTGTGGCTGAAGAAATACTTCCTAACATCCCTGTGATTTATCTGTGTCTTCAACTTCCAACTGTGTCCCCTTGTTGCTGTGTCCAATCTCTGGAACATCCTGTCTTTGTCCACCTTGTCAATTCCTCTCAGTATTTTGTATGTCGTTATCATGTCCCCCCTATCTCTCCTGTCCTCCAGTGTCGTCAGGTTGATTTCCCTTAACCTCTCCTCGTAGGACATACCTCTTAGCTCTGGGACTAGTCTTGTTGCAAACCTTTGCACTTTCTCTAGTTTCTTTACGTGCTTGGCAAGGTGTGGGTTCCAAACTGGTGCCGCATACTCCAATATGGGCCTAACGTACACGGTGTACAGGGTCCTGAACGATTCCTTATTAAGATGTCGGAATGCTGTTCTGAGGTTTGCTAGGCGCCCATATGCTGCAACCGTTATTTGGTTGATGTGCGCTTCAGGAGATGTGCCTGGTGTTATACTCACCCCAAGATCTTTTTCCTTGAGTGAGGTTTGTAGTCTCTGGCCCCCTAGACTGTATTCCGTCTGCGGTCTTCTTTGCCCTTCCCCAATCTTCATGACTTTGCACTTGATGGGACTGAACTCCAGGAGCCAATTGCTGGACCAGGTCGGCAGCCTGTCCAGATCCCTTTGTAGTTCTGCCTGGTCTTCGATGGAATGAATTCTTCTCATCAACTTCACGTCATCTGCAAACTGGGACACCTCGGAGTCGATTCCTTCCGTCATGTCGTTCACAAATACCAGAAACAGCACTGGTCCTAGGACTGACCCCTGTGGGACCCCGCTGGTCACAGGTGCCCACTCTGACACCTCGCCACGTACCATTACTCGCTGCTGTCTTCCTGACAAGTATTCCCTGATCCATTGCAGTGCCTTCCCTGTTATCCCTGTGTGTGTGTGTGTGTGTGTGTGTGTGTGTGTGTGTGTGTGTGTGTGTGTGTGTGTGTGTGTGTGTGTGTGTGTGTGTGTGTGTGTGTGTGTATTATCTTAGCAGAACGTGTAGGGGTCGAGACGCTTGTTCGACAACTGCCTCTGGCAGGAATTCATGTGTCATATTTAGGCCTTGCCAGCCTATACCTCGCTTCCCAGCAAGATCATCCAGACACTTTCTAGCAATGTACACACCTTGTGTGTTGGCAAGGGGTCGAATCACAGCTCCCAGCCACGTCAGGTACATCTCACAAAACATTGTTACCCTCACCACAACACTGTAGAGAGTAACTCAGGAGCCAACACGTTAGTAGTGTAAAACTGCCCACAGCAGAGTGAGGCACTATGACTCTTAAAGCAACACACCACACTGTCACGTATATACAGCCTAACTTAAAAAAAATGGGTTCCTATGCACACATACAAAGAGTGTGAGAACGACAGCTCCTGGCCACCACAGGTACATCTGACAAACAAGGTTACCCAACACAACAATGTAATGGATGGCTCAGTAGTTTAGTTTAATATCTTCACTAGGCATCCCATACTCATCCTGTGGGCAGTAGTCAAGGTCCAGGGACTGTACCTCAACATTACAGAGGTACATAGCGGGTCCAGGGACTGTACCTCAACATTACAGAGGTACATAATGGGTCCAAGGACTGTACCTCAACATTACAGAGGCACATAATGGGTCCAGGGACTGTACCTCAACATTAGAGCTACACAATGGGTCCAAGGACTGTGCCTCAACATTACAGAGGTACATAATGGGTCCAGGGACTGTACTTCAAAATTACAGAGGCACATAATGGGTCCAGGGACTGTACCTCAACATTAGAGCTACACAATGGGTACAGGGACTGTACCTCAACATTACAGAGGTACATAATGGGTCCAGGGACTTGGCCCCAAAGTTTGGATAGCTGAACAAGGTACAAAGGTAATGAACTCCAGGTAGATCTGGTCACAATCATGACCAAGTTACAAAGGTAATGAACCATCTACACATGGTTACAGTCATGAACAAATTACAAAGTAATGAGCAATTTATACGTCCACACCCGGTCACAATTGTAATGAGTTAGCCAACACATTAATAGTGTAAAAATACAGCCAGTGGAGCGAGGCGTGAATACTCTCAATCAAAATACATCAACTAAGTAACTAAACCTGGGGGCTTCCTATACACCACATACAAAGTGTATAAAAAATACAACTTATACACTACTATTGTTACCATCAGAACCAAAGGATTCATCCTTTGATCTGTGCCACTCAGAGAAATACATTCCTTGGTCTGTACCACTCAGAGAAATACATTCCTTGGTCTGTACCACTCAGAGAAATACATTCCTTGGTCTGTACCACTCAGAGAAATACATTCCTTGGTCTGTACCACTCAGAGAAATACATACCTTGGACTGTGCCAATCAGCAGGACTACAGTTTCCTGTGCTCTCTGTATAATTTGTTAAACCTCTAGATGGATCAGTACATTTCTTCTTCAAGCTGCACAGACCACAGCAATAATTAGCAATATTTTGCTCTGTGCAGCGATTTAGCATTACTTGCTAAAGCTCTATATCGTAAAGGGTTCTTAATGGAGATATCGTAGGTTAAGGTAGACACACTTGTAGGATGGTAGCTATATTGTCAGACTGAGATGAGGAATGGAGCCCAGTGCCTTGCCTGTCTACGCCTGGATGGTCTGCCGCCGAGTGAGAGCGGGACAGAGGGATGAGCCTGCACATGTGTATCCCGTGACGTCACACAAAGCCACAGGCCTACAAGGGGTCTCGTGTCTAAAGCATATGGATGATACTACTATGCTATCCTATATCATACAGGGAATACAGGGATCAGCAACTATGCTGACAGCTACACAGAGACAAACAAGGTTCCACAGAGGGTTAATTCAGCAACCTGCCTCTCTGTCTCCATAAACAGACACACCTCACAGACAGACACATGAGTAACAGCCTGGCTGAGAATGTTAAATCTTGTTTTAGTAGCTTCCTGAGGCGAAAAAACTGAGAGGCGAGGCCATTACAGTGACTTATGACTATCACATTAATAACCCGCACTTGATGTAAATTCGACCAGGGGCAAATCTCGCACCATCTTTGTGCTGTAGCAATGTAGTGATTTGTGGAGTGTTTGTTGTGAGAGAGTTTGTTGGAGTGTGTTGTGGGGGAAATGAGTTATATTATCTTCATTCCTTTATCTTCTCATTCTTCTACTACACGAGGGTCATTAAGGCTGCATGGTTGGTTAATGGGGTTTAAAGTCTATCTACTACACGAGGGTCATTAAGGCTGCATGGTTGGTTAATGAGGTTTAAAGTCTATCTACTACACGAGGGTCATTAAGGCTGCATGGTTGGTTAATGGGGTTTAAAGTCTATCTACTACACGAGGGTCATTAAGGCTGCATGGTTGGTTAATGGGGTTTAAAGTCTATCTACTACACGAGGGTCATTAAGGCTGCATGGTTGGTTAATGGGGTTTAAAGTCTACTACACGAGGGTCATTAAGGCTGCATGGTTGGTTAATGGGGTTTAAAGTCTATCTACTACACGAGGGTCATTAAGGCTGCATGGTTGGTTAATGGGGTTTAAAGTCTATCTACTACACGAGGGTCATTAAGGCTGCATGGTTGGTTAATGGGGTTTAAAGTCTATCTACTACACGAGGGTCATTAAGGCTGCATGGTTGGTTAATGGGGTTTAAAGTCTATCTACTACACGAGGGTCATTAAGGCTGCATGGTTGGTTAATGGGGTTTAAAGTCTATCTACTACACGAGGGTCATTAAGGCTGCATGGTTGGTTAATGGGGTTTAAAGTCTATCTACATGAGGGTCATTAAGGCTGCATGGTTGGTTAATGGGGTTTAAAGTCTATCTACTACACAAGGGTCATTAAGGCTGCATGGTTGGTTAATGGGGTTTAAAGTCTATCTACTACACGAGGGTCATTAAGGCTGCATGGTTGGTTAATGGGGTTTAAAGTCTATCTACTACACGAGGGTCATTAAGGCTGCATGGTTGGTTAATGGGGTTTAAAGTCTATCTACTACACGAGGGTCATTAAGGCTGCATGGTTGGTTAATGGGGTTTAAAGTCTATCTACTACACGAGGGTCATTAAGGCTGCATGGTTGGTTAATGGGGTTTAAAGTCTATCTACTACACGAGGGTCATTAAGGCTGCATGGTTGGTTAATGGGGTTTAAAGTCTATCTACTACACGAGGGTCATTAAGGCTGCATGGTTGGTTAATGGGGTTTAAAGTCTACTACACGAGGGTCATTAAGGCTGCATGGTTGGTTAATGGGGTTTAAAGTCTACTACACGAGGGTCATTAAGGCTGCCTGGTTGGTTAATGGGGTTTAAAGTCTACTACACGAGGGTCATTAAGGCTGCATGGTTGGTTAATGGAGTTTAAAGTCTACTACACGAGGGTCATTAAGGCTGCATGGTTGGTTAATGGGGTTTAAAGTCTATCTACTACACGAGGGTCATTAAGGCTGCATGGTTGGTTAATGAGGTTTAAAGTCTATCTACTACACAAGGGTCATTAAGGCTGCATGGTTGGTTAATGGGGTTTAAAGTCTATCTACTACACGAGGGTCATTAAGGCTGCATGGTTGGTTAATGGGGTTTAAAGTCTATCTACTACACGAGGGTCATTAAGGCTGCATGGTTGGTTAATGAGGTTTAAAGTCTATCTACTACACGAGGGTCATTAAGGCTGCATGGTTGGTTAATGGGGTTTAAAGTCTATCTACTACACGAGGGTCATTAAGGCTGCATGGTTGGTTAATGAGGTTTAAAGTCTATCTACTACACGAGGGTCATTAAGGCTGCATGGTTGTTTAATGGGGTTTAAAGTCTATCTACTACACGAGGGTCATTAAGGGTGCATGGTTGGTTAATGAGGTTTAAAGTCTATCTACTACACGAGGGTCATTAAGGCTACATGGTTGGTTAATGAGGTTTAAAGTCTATCTACTACACGAGGGTCATTAAGGCTGAATGGTTGGTTAATGGGGTTTAAAGTCTACTACACGAGGGTCATTAAGGCTGCATGGTTGGTTAATGAGGTTTAAAGTCTACTACACGAGGGTCATTAAGGCTGCATGGTTGGCTAATGGGGTTTAAAGTCTATCTACTACACGAGGGTCATTAAGGCTGCATGGTTGGTTAATGGGGTTTAAAGTCTATCTACTACGCGAGGGTCATTAAGGCTGCATGGTTGGTTAATGGGGTTTAAAGTCTATCTACTACACGAGGGTCATTAAGGCTGCATGGTTGGTTAATGGGGTTTAAAGTCTATCTACTACACAAGGGTCATTAAGGTTGCATGGTTGGTTAATGGGGTTTAAAGTCTATCTACTACACGAGGGTCATTAAGGCTGCATGGTTGGTTAATGGGGTTTAAAGTCTATCTACTACACAAGGGTCATTAAGGCTGCATGGTTGGTTAATGGGGTTTAAAGTCTATCTACTACACGAGGGTCATTAAGGCTGCATGGTTGGTTAATGGGGTTTAAAGTCTATCTACTACACAAGGGTCATTAAGGCTGCATGGTTGGTTAATGGGGTTTAAAGTCTATCTACTACACGAGGGTCATTAAGGCTGCATGGTTGGTTAATGGGGTTTAAAGTCTATCTACTACACGAGGGTCATTAAGGTTGTATGTCACCTGTTCACCACCAGTCAAGAATACTTTAATACCTAAAATACTGATTAATGTAAACTACCAGTGTATATACACTGAGATATATACCTCTCAGTGTATATACACTGAGATATATACCTCTCAGTGTATATACACCGAGATATACACCTCTCAGTGTATATACACTGAGATATATACCTCTCAGTGTATATACACTGAGATATACACCTCTCAGTGTATATACACTGAGATATACACCTCTCAGCGTATATACACTGAGATATATACCTCTCAGTGTATATACACTGAGATATATACCTCTCAGTGTATATACACTGAGATATACACCTCTCAGTGTATATACACTGAGATATACACCTCTCAGTGTATATACACTGAGATATACACCTCTCAGTGTATATACACTGAGATATACACCTCTCAGTGTATATACACTGAGATATACACCTCTCAGTGTATATACACTGAGATATACACCTCTCAGTGTATATACACTGAGATATACACCTCTCAGTGTATATACACTGAGATATACACCTCTCAGTGTATATACACTGAGATATACACCTCTCAGTGTATATACACTGAGATATATACCTCTCAGTGTATATACACTGAGATATACACCTCTCAGTGTATATACACTGAGATATATACCTCTCAGTGTATATACACTGAGATATACACCTCTCAGTGTATATACACTGAGATATACACCTCTCAGTGTATATACACTGAGATATACACCTCTCAGTGTATATACACTGAGATATACACCTCTCAGTGTATATACACTGAGATATACACCTCTCAGTGTATATACACTGAGATATACACCTCTCAGTGTATATACACTGAGATATACACCTCTCAGTGTATATACACTGAGATATACACCTCTCAGTGTATATACACTGAGATATACACCTCTCAGTGTATATACACTGAGATATACACCTCTCGGTGTATATACACTGATATATACACCTTTCTGTGTATATACACTGAGATATACACCTCTCAGTGTATATACACTGAGATATACACCTCTCAGTGTATATACACTGAGATATTCACCTCTCGGTGTATATACACAGAGATATACACCTCCCAGTGTATATACACTGAGATATACACCTCTCAGTGTATATACACTGAGATATACACCTTTCGGTGTATATACACTGAGATATACACCTCTCAGTGTATATACACTGAGATATACACCTCTCGGTGTATATACACTGAGATGTACACCTCCCAGTGTATACGCACTGAGATAAACTAAGAAGGATTTTAATTTTTTTTTCTTTCCGGTTTGTGGAAATAATTTATGTGGCGGAGTTCACGAGGAGGGGGGAGGGGAGGGTGGGGGAGGGTGGGGGGGAGGGAGAGGGGAGGGGGAGGGGGGAGGCGGAGGGAGGGGGAGGGGAAGGGAGACAGTGGGGGAAGGAAGGGGTCAGGCAGAGGAAGGGATTGATGGAAGGGAGGGAGGGAAGGAAGGGAGGGAAGGAAGAAAGGGAAGGGAGAGAAGGAAGGGAAGGGAGGGAGAGAAGGAAGGAAGGGAAGGGAGAGAAGGGAGGGGGAAGGGAGGAAGGGAGGGGGAAGGGAGGGAAGAAAGGGATGGAAGGGAGGGAAGGAAGGGAAGGGATGGAAGGAAGGGAAGGAAGAGAGGGAAGGAAGGGAGGGAAGGGAGAGAAGGAAGGGAAGGGAGGGAAGGAAAGGGATGGAAGGGAAGGGAGGGAAGGAAGTGAAGGAAGGGAGTGAAGGAAGGGAAGTGAAGGAAGGGTAGTGAAGGAAGGGCAGAGAAGGAAGGGAAGAGGAGGGAAGGGAGGGAAGGGAAGGGAGGGAAGGACGGGAAGGAAGGGAAGGGAAGGAAGGGAAGGGAAGAAATGGAAGGGAAGGAAGGGAAGGAAGGGAAGGGAAGGGAAGGGAAGGGAAGGGAAGGAAGGGAAGGAAGGGAAGGGAAGGAAGGGAAGGGAAGGGAAGGAAGGGAAGGTGTCTAAGCTGCTTCAGGTTCCTCAGTTGAAAAAGTATTTATAATTTCTTAGTGAATCCTCTTAGAGATGTGCTGACAGCCAGGCTGACAGCAGACACCCAGGCTGACAGCAGACACCCAGGCTGACAGCAAACACCCAGGCTGACAGCAAACACCCAGGCTGACAGCAAACACCCAGGCTGACAGCAGACACCCAGGCTGACAGCAAACACCCAGGCTGACAGCAAACACCCAGGCTGACAGCAAACACCCAGGCTGACAGCAAACACCCAGGCTGACAGCAGACACCCAGGCTGATAGCAGACACCCAGGCTGACAGCAAACACCCAGGCTGACAGCAGACACCCAGGCTGACAGCAAACACCCAGGCTGACAGCAAACACCCAGGCTGACAGCAAACACCCAGGCTGACAGCAAACACCCAGGCTGACAGCAAACACCCAGGCTGACAGCAGACACCCAGGCTGACAGCAAACACCCAGGCTGACAGCAAACACCCAGGCTGACAGCAAACACCCAGGCTGACAGCAGACACCCAGGCTGACAGCAGACACCCAGGCTGACAGCAGACACCCAGGCTGACAGCAAACACCCAGGCTGACAGCAAACACCCAGGCTGACAGCAAACACCCAGGCTGACAGCAGACACCCAGGCTGACAGCAGACACCCAGGCTGACAGCAGACACCCAGGCTGACAGCAAACACCCAGGCTGACAGCAAACACCCAGGCTGACAGCAAACACCCAGGCTGACAGCAAACACCCAGGCTGACAGCAGACACCCAGGCTGACAGCAAACACCCAGGCTGACAGCAGACACCCAGGCTGACAGCAGACACCCAGGCTGACAGCAAACACCCAGGCTGACAGCAAACACCCAGGCTGACAGCAGACGGGCTATTAATAGCAGGTACAAGGTTTGTACCTGGTATAAGCAGCAACACTGTCAGATTTATCAGCAACACTGTCAGATTTATCAGCAACACTACCAGGTTTATCAGCAACACTGTCAGATTTATCAGCAACACTGTCAGATTTATCAGCAACACTGTCAGATTTATCAGCAACACTGTCAGATTTATCAGCAACACTACCAGGTTTATCAGCAACACTGTCAGATTTATCAGCAACACTGTCAGATTTATCAGCAACACTGTCAGATTTATCAGCAACACTGTCAGATTTATCAGCAACACTGTCAGATTTATCAGCAACACTACCAGGTTTATCAGCAACACTGTCAGATTTATCAGCAACACTGTCAGATTTATCAGCAACACTGTCAGATTTATCAGCAACACTGTCAGATTTATCAGCACCACTGTCAGATTTATCAGCAACACTGTCAGATTTATCAGCAACACTGTCAGATTTATCAGCAACACTGTCAGATTTATCAGCAACACTGTCAGATTTATCAGCAACACTACCAGGTTTATCAGCAACACTGTCAGATTTATCAGCAACACTGTCAGATTTATCAGCAACACTACCAGGTTTATCAGCAACACTGTCAGATTTATCAGCAACTCTGTCAGATTTATCAGCAACACTGTCAGATTTATCAGCAACACTACCAGGTTTATCAGCAACACTCAGATTTATCAGCAACACTACCAGGTTTATCAGCAACACTGTCAGATTTATCAGCAACACTGTCAGATTTATCAGCAACACTGTCAGATTTATCAGCAACACTACCAGGTTTATCAGCAACACTGTCAGATTTATCAGCAACACTGTCAGATTTATCAGCAACACTGTCAGATTTATCAGCAACACTACCAGGTTTATCAGCAACTCTGTCAGATTTATCAGCAACACTGTCAGATTTATCAGCAACACTGTCAGATTTATCAGCAACACTACCAGGTTTATCAGCAACACTGTCAGATTTATCAGCAACACTACCAGGTTTATCAGCAACACTGTCAGATTTATCAGCAACACTACCAGGTTTATCAGCAACACTGTCAGATTTATCAGCAACACTGTCAGATTTATCAGCAACACTGTCAGATTTATCAGTAACACTGTCAGATTTATCAGCAACACTACCAGGTTTATCAGTAACACTGTCAGATTTATCAGTAACACTGTCAGATTTATCAGCAACACTGTCAGATTTATCAGCAACACTGTCAGATTTATCAGCAACACTACCAGGTTTATCAGCAACACTGTCAGGTTTATCAGCAACACTGTCAGATTTATCAGCAACACTACCAGGTTTATCAGTAACACTGTCAGATTTATCAGCAACACTGTCAGATTTATCAGCAACACTGTCAGATTTATCAGTAACACTGTCAGATTTATCAGCAACACTACCAGGTTTATCAGTAACACTGTCAGATTTATCAGCAACACTGTCAGATTTATCAGCAACACTGTCAGATTTATCAGCAACACTGTCAGATTTATCAGCAACACTACCAGGTTTATCAGCAACACTGTCAGGTTTATCAGCAACACTGTCAGATTTATCAGCAACACTACCAGGTTTATCAGTAACACTGTCAGATTTATCAGCAACACTGTCAGATTTATCAGCAACACTGTCAGATTTATCAGTAACACTACCAGGTTTATCAGCAACACTGTCAGATTTATCAGTAACACTACCAGGTTTATCAGCAACACTGTCAGATTTATCAGTAACACTACCAGGTTTATCAGCAACACTGTCAGATTTATCAGCAACACTGTCAGATTTATCAGCAACACTGTCAGATTTATCAGCAACACTACCAGGTTTATCAGCAACACTGTCAGATTTATCAGCAACACTGTCAGATTTATCAGCAACACTACCAGGTTTATCAGCAACTCTGTCAGGTTTATCAGCAACACTGTCAGATTTATCAGCAACACTGTCAGATTTATCAGCAACACTGTCAGATTTATCAGCAACACTACCAGGTTTATCAGCAACACTGTCAGATTTATCAGCAACACTACCAGGTTTATCAGCAACACTGTCAGATTTATCAGCAACACTGTCAGATTTATCAGCAACACTGTCAGATTTATCAGCAACACTGTCAGATTTATCAGCAACACTACCAGGTTTATCAGCAACACTGTCAGATTTATCAGCAACACTGTCAGATTTATCAGCAACACTACCAGATTTATCAGCAACACTGTCAGATTTATCAGCAACACTGTCAGATTTATCAGCAACACTGTCAGATTTATCAGCAACACTGTCAGATTTATCAGCAACACTGTCAGATTTATCAGCAACTCTGTCAGATTTATCAGCAACACTGTCAGATTTATCAGCAACACTACCAGGTTTATCAGCAACACTGTCAGATTTATCAGCAACACTACCAGGTTTATCAGCAACACTACCAGGTTTATCAGCAACACTGTCAGATTTATCAGTAACACTACCAGGTTTATCAGCAACACTGTCAGATTTATCAGCAACACTGTCAGATTTATCAGCAACACTACCAGGTTTATCAGCAACACTACCAGGTTTATCAGCAACACTGTCAGATTTAGATATATTAGACCCTGTCGATGAATGGAGGAAATAGACAGGATTGATCAGATTAAGGAAGTCTAAAGCAGCCGGTGGTCCTCGAGGAAGTAGCTACGAGAATACTCAACCCAAGCAACTACTCCATCAATCAACGAGACTGTTGCAACTAGCAATCAGATCTAGAAATCCCCTGGATATCGTTCCATGGTCTGGAACGATATCGTTCCATGGTCTGGAACGATATCGTTCCAGACCATGGAACGATATCGTTCCAGACCATGGAACTGATCTCTTCTCCAGGCTGAGGGACTGACCACCTCAAATACCTTTTCGCCAAGGTTGGAGGGACTGATTACATCATCTCTATTTCATTTCGACTGCTGTCTCTGTATCTGACTGAAAAAGGCTACTGTCTAGGTGTAACATGTCATCAATAAAGATACCCAACTACAGAGGAGGGAGTTACGGGGGTCAGCGCCCCCGCGGCTCGGTCTGAGACTTGTCAGTATCTTATATCATTCTCGAAGATAATGTAAAGAAAGCCAGTAGTATGCAGTATATTTCGGGCAAGTATGTGTAAGTGAGGAGGAGCACTGCAGGAGGCCTACTGGCCCGTACTAGGCAGCTCCTTCTCAAATCCAAAAAACAAAAATATTTGCTTAACGCATGTCGATCAAACTCTTAAATAGAACCAAAAACTCTTAACCAAACTCTTTAAAACAGAGAGAGAGAGAGAGAGAGAGAGAGAGAGAGAGAGAGAGAGAGAGAGAGAGAGAGAGAGAGAGAGAGAGAGAGAGAGAGTGAGTTGGCGTTTGACGCCAGGAAACTCTGGCGCCAGAGGGAGGGGGGGAGGGGAGAGGAAATGGGAGGGGAAGAGAGACAGGGAGGGAGAGAGAAAGAGAGAGGGAGGAAGGGGAGAGGACAAGAAAGCTGGGAAGGGTGAGAGGAGACAAGAGAAGGCTACGAAGATGGCAAGACAAAGAATGTAGATGTAAAGAAGAGAAGGAAGAGGAAGGAAATGAACGAAGATAAGAAGGGGAAAGAGGTAATGTATGTGTTTATGAGAACCACCACCTTCCCCTTTCCCACCCTCCCTCTCTTCCTCCTCCCCTCCCTCTCTCCTTCCTCCCCTCCCTCTCTCCTTCCTTCCCTCCCTCTCTCCTTCCTTCCCTCCCTCCCTCCCTGTCTTCTTCTCACCCCTCTCTCCTTCCTCACACATTCACTCAAAATATCATATCCTCCCTCTCCTATCTTCTCCCTCCCCCCCCACACATTCTCACCATTACTCCCTCTCTCTTTTATTGTCTTCCTCTCACTCTCTCACTTCTCAGTCTCCCTCTCCCTCTCATCTACCTCACTCTCCCACAACCTCTCTCTCTCTCTCTCTCTCTCTCTCTGTCATCTCTCTCTCTGTTAGGGAAAAATCAATACCCGTGCAAGACTCTGACAAAGGTCACTAAAGACCTTCAACATCACCACCACAACTACAACAACTACCACCACAACTACAACAACTACCACCACAACTACAACAACTACCACCACAACTACAACAACTACCACCACAACTACAACAACTACCACCACAACTACAACAACTACCACCACAACTACAACAACTACCACCACAACTACAACAACTACCACAACTACAACAACTACCACCACAACTACAACAACCACCACAACAGTACCTCCTCATCTGCTATTAGAAAATAACCCAAAATCCAAGACTGATCGGCAGAAGCCATACCTGGAGAGGATTTCGGGGATCAACGCCCCTGAGACCTGGCCTGTGACCCCCATGTGGGGTTGCTGAGAATGGTATACCGACCAGTATTGTCAACAACACTGCCAGACACTGCAGCACAGCGGTATCTGGGTACAGAGGACATCTTCTATTCTTCATCATGTATCTACTAGACAAGTGAGAAGGGTTGGAGTCCAGAGGGAGCTGCCTTCTTACTTCCACTAGCGGATCTCGTCCCCTACAACGTCTTGGAGATCTTCCAGCTCACCTTCCACAGTATTTAAGACGTCGTTCTCAGGATTCAGCTTCATATCGTTCCAGTCCATGGAGCTGAACTCCTCCAGACTGAGGGAATGACCACCTCAAATACTTTTTCTCCAAGGTTGGATTAATTACATCTCCATTTCGTTTCTACTGTTCCCTTTGTATTTGACTGAAGAAGCCTACTGTGTAAGCGAAACGTTTCATCAATAAAGATACCCAACTCTTGCACATGGGTCTTATTTTTCACCTTGTGGGGAATGTGACAAAATATATGTGGGATAAACAGTCAGATCTATGTATATTAGAATCAGAGAACAACAACGCTTGCAACCGTGATCATAAAATACGCGGGTGTCCAACATAGGGACGATGTTGGACACCTCATGGCATTCCTTGAGGCTAGACTAGTTATTAAGGGAAAAGGTTTAAGAGGGTGAAAGTGTATAGAGACTGTCCTGAGTACTAACACTAACACTATCCATCACAAGTCCAGAAAGTCCTAAGCAACTGTGTATTACACATTCTGGATACTGACGTAACATGATGTTGACAAGTTCTTTTCAGACTCTACCCATCTCACCACAACTGTACTAAACAAGATTAAGACGCATGTCCAACATGATACGACTTATACAGACCATAGCTGACATCAATGACATACTACTATATAGAAAGCCGCTTGTTATGCAGAGTATTTCCCGCAAATTAAGTCAATTTTGTCCCCAGGATGCAACCCACACCAGTCCACTAACACCCAGGTACCTATTTTACTGCTAGGTGAACATGGACAGTAGGTGTCTTAATGAAACACGTCCTAATATTTGCACCCATCCCGGGGATCGACCCCCGGACCTCAGTATGTAAGCTGAGTACGCTAGCGAGAGATAGGCTGTAGCTGACAAAGTTATATCAGGTGTCTCATTCGCCCTCTCGTAGGTATTATATACGAGTGATATACAACTTGCCACACAGCAACCCACGCTGGTTTAGAGCTTATGCCTATATACATGACTGGGGAATGAGAGAGATGTGAATAAATGACTTAGAAACAAAACAAGTTGATAAATATGACATTTGTTCAACATTTGCGTATCTTAATTCTGAAAACGTGTGGCCACGCAGTGGCTGCTTCAGTCCCATACAGAGAAAGGTGAAAAGTGAGGTGGAGTTTGAGGTAATCAGTCCCTTCAGACCAAGGAACTGGAAGAGCAGCTCCAATTACCTGAATGAAGAACCCTCCCCTTGAAAGGATGATACACACAAACATTTGTAAAATCCCTGAAGTCTGAACCTAACGGGAAAAAATATTTCATTGTGTTTATTATTAAATTATTGTAAACTTATCTAAAATATATTTAGTTGGATTAGACTAAATTAATTTGCGTTTGTTATAATAAGGTCAGGTAAGTTTTCTAAGGTTCTTTTGGTACAAAATTATTAATTTTTACATTAACATAAATGAAAAAAATATATCTTTAAATGTATAAGAGAAAATTTTAGAAAGACCTTAATTTTAAATGAGTTCTTGTTAATTCACCAATTTTACCTATTCTGCACGACATATATATATATATATATATATATATATATATATATATATATATATATATTATATATATATCATAGGGAAGGAGCACTGCTACAGGCCTACTGACCCAAACTAAGTAGCTAGGTTTTAATTATATATGGTGGGTTAATATACACACATCACAGACGGGGCTGAGGGGGCGCTGACCCCTGAAACCCTCTCCAGGTATACCTCTATATATGATAATTGTAATCACCTAAGTTTGTATAACTTTGTGTGTACCTGTACCCAGGGACGGATCTACTTTGAAACTAAGTTTCAAAAATAGTTTTAGGCTTGCCTACACTAACAATGCTCTTTTCTGTCATGTCAGAGATCACAGTCATCCTATTGACTGGTCCTCCCTACTGTCTTCCCTACTTCCAACTTTAACAGTCGCCGTCTGGTTGAATCCTCCCTAATACACAACTTTCCTTGTATGAATCTTAGTCGTGGCTTCGTCTCTGTAGATGCCTTCCTCTCCCACTACACTGTGAAATTCTCCAAACTTCAGAACGCCCATGACTTAACCTGATTCTTTTTTTCTTCTCCCTCTTCCTCTTTCCAAGTGCCCCTTTGGGTTGTCCTTCTGCCTTGGGTATTTGTTCCTTCATTATCCCCCCCCCCCTTTCTATGTTCTTGCTCCTACCCACTGTGGGCCCCTAGCTGCCTTGCAGTGGTCCTCTTTCTTAGTATTTAACCGACTCCACCTCCACCATACTACCTCCACCATACTACCTCCACCATACTACCTCCACCACTACTACCTCCACTACTACTACCTTCTACCTCCACTACTACTACTACTACGAACGAACAAGTGCAGGTAAGATCCCAATGGGATGAGCGGGCAAGACTAAGAATAGCGCTGGAGAGGAGTGTTCTTAGTTGTAGAAATAGAGCCAGGGCTTAATCCAGCAGCTAAGGAGATCTTGGGACAGATATTGAGAGCCGGAGTAACAGGCGTCTATATATACTCCCTCCTCTCCTTTTCGTTCATCATCATCAGATAGATCAGATCACATCATCCACGATCAACAATCGATCTCGCCTTGTGCATCATCGATCTCGCCTCTCTGGAAATACCCCGTGTTGGGAGTGACTTTTCCCTCAGAGTGGTGCTTGCTGGACCTTCGTCTTCATCTTCACCATCAGAACTGGTGCATCGGTGGCTGCCCACCCAAGGGCAAGAAGCTTCCCTCTGCACTCCTGTTGCTACATTAAGTCTCCACGCCTGTCGTCTGCACGCCATACAGCCAGTGTTGCCTTTCCTCGCTGCTCAAGATATACAGTGCTCCACCAAGCTACAATTCACCTCCTCATTGTCCTGCACCTCCAGTGACGGACTCGACAAGAAAACTTTAAAGAAATAGCCAGGCAAGTACGTGTGTCTACTTACACGTACTTACCTAGCCGAGTACTCTCATAATTTGGCCGACTGTCACCGCCACAACTGTTTATTCATCTTTACGTAACTAGATGATGCCTTCGTTGTCTTCCACCTCCCACCCCCCTTCCACTCCCCCTCTACCGCCCACACCTGCCTCAAAGGCCTATCCTGCCTCTGCCTCTTCTAAACCCAATTTTTTCTCGCTAAACCTCAAATACCCTAATCCTGATGCCACTATCTGTCCTGAAAACTTATGCCAGATCACTGATGCACCTCAACTGAAAGTCTTTAAAACCAACTTAGGTTTCAATATCTTGACAAACATTCCTACGAAACATACACCTCAACCTCGACCAGAAAAAAACTTTTAAACGCCGGCTTCACTATTATTTGGGCTCCTGAGCACCGCGCCAAAAGCACAGTCATTGCTAAACATGTAGACTATTCTCTCCTGACTGTCTATGACATAAAGAAGACTTTATCAAAGACATCAGTACTAAGAACAAAGTCTCTGTTGGCATTTACAAACCTGATAACTCTACCATCCTCAAAATACGCTGTTCAACTCCTTCTGACGCCTCTACACTCTTCAATCAAGGAATCCTTGCCAAGACCGTCCGCATTCCTCCAAACTCTCTCTTCACTCCGAACTTCCACCCAATCACACAATGTCTGAAATGCTACAAATTCGGCCACGACAAAAACACATGCACATCCACACAAATCTGCTGCAGATGTTCAGCAACTGGCCACTTCTGGAACACTTGCAACCTCCCTCTCAAATGTTCCAATTGCGGCGGGTCACACACTGCAGTTGCAAATTTCTGACTTTTAAAAAAGACATTCTCTCCTCCCTCAGCGCAAGCCAACCTCCCTCCCTCCCCTACCCCTTCCCTGCACCTCCCTCATCTACCAACCTCCCTCCCCCATCCCTTCCCTGCACCTCCCTCATCTACCAACCTCCCTCCCCTACCCCTTCCCTGCACCTCCCTCATCTACCAACCTCCCTCCCCTACCCCTTCCCTGCACCTCCCTCATCTACCAACCTCCCTCCCCTACCCCTTCCCTGCACCTCCCTCATCAACCTCCCTCCCTCCCCAACCCCATCCCAGCACCTCCCTCATCTACCTACCTCCCACCCCTACCCCTTCCCTGCACCTCCCTCATCAACCTCCCTCCCTCCCCTACCCCTTCCCTGCACCTCCCTCATCTACCTCCCTCCCTCCCCTACCCCTTCCCTGCACCTCCCTCATCAACCTCCCTCCCTCCCCTACCCCTTCCCTGCACCTCCCTCATCTACCTCCCTCCCTCCCCTACCCCTTCCCTGCACCTCCTCTCATCAACCCAACCTCCCTCCCTCCCCTACCCCTTCCCAGCACCTCCCTCATCTACCTCCCTCCCTCCCCTACCCCTTCCCTGCACCTCCCTCATCAACCAACCTCCTCCCTCCCCTACCCCTTCCCTGCACTTCCCTCATCAACCAACCTCCCTCCCTCCCCTACCCCTTCCCTGCACCTCCCTCATCTACCTCCCTCCATCCCCTACCCCTTCCCTGCACCTCCCTCATCTACCTCCCTCCCTCCCCAACCCCTTCCCTGCACCTCCCTCATCTACCTACCTCCCTCCCCTACCCCTTCCCTGCACCTCCCTCATCAACCAACCTCCCTCCCTCCCCTACCCCTTCCCTGCACTTCCCTCATCAACCAACCTCCCTCCCTCCCCTACCCCCTTCCTGCACCTCCCTCATCTACCTCACTCCCTCCCCTACCCCTTCCCTGCACCTCCCTCATCTACCTCCCTCCCTCCCCTACCCCTTCCCTGCACCTCCCTCATCTACCTCCCTCCCTCCCCTACCCCTTCCCTGCACCTCCCTCATCAACCAACCTCCCTCATCAACCAACCTCCCTCCCCCTACCCCTTCCCTGCACTTCCCTCATCAACCAACCTCCCCTCCCTCCCCTCACCCCTTCCCCTGCACCTCCCTCATCTACCTCCCTCCCTCCCTTACCCCTTCCCTGCACCTCCCTCATCTACTCCCTCCCTCCCCTACCCCTTCCCTGCACCTCCCTCATCTACCTCCCTCCCTCCCCTACCCCTTCCCTGCACCTCCCTCATCAACCAACCTCCCTCCCCTACCCCTTCCCTGCACCTCCCTCATCTACCTCACTCCTCCCCTACCCCTTCCCTGCACCTCCCTCATCTACCACCCTCCCGCCCCTACCCCTTCCCTGCACCTCCCTCATCTACCTCCCTCCCTCCCCTACCCCTTCCCCTGCACCTCCCTCATCTACCTCCCTCCCTCCCCCCCTACCTCCCTCATCTACCTCCCTCCCCTACCCCTTCCCTGCACCTCCCTCATCAACCAACCTCCCTCCCCAACCCCGTCCCTGCACCGCCCTCATCTACCTCCTCTCCCTCCCCTACCCCTTCCCTGCACCTCCCTCATCAACCAACCTCCCTCCCCCTACCCCTTCCCTGCACCTCCCTCATCTACCTCCCTCCCTCCCCTACCCCTTCCCTGCACCTCCATCATCTACCTCCCTCCCTCCCCTACCCCTTCCCTGCACCTCCCTCATCTACCTCCCTCCCTCCCCTACCCCTTCCCTGCACCTCCCTCATCTACCTCCCTCCCTCCCCTACCCCTTCCCTGCACCTCCCTCATCAACCAACCTCCCTCCCTCCCCTACCCCTTCCCTGCACCTCCCTCATCAACCAACCTCCCTCCCTCCCCTACCCCTTCCCCTGCACCTCCCTCATCTACCTCCCTCCCTCCCCTACCCCTTCCCTGCACCTCCCTCATCTACCAACCTCCCTCCCCTACCCCTTCCCTGCACCTCCCTCATCTACCAACCTCCCTCCCCTACCCCTTCCCTGCACCTCCCTCATCTACCAACCTCCCTCCCCTACCCCATCCCGGCACCACCCACAACTACCAACCGCCCTCCCCCACCCCTTCCCTGCACCTCCCTCATCTACCAACCTCCCTCCCTCCCCTACCCCTTCCCTGCACCTCCCTCATCTACCAACCTCCCTCCCTCCCCTACCCCTTCCCTGCACCTCCCTCATCTACCAACCTCCCTCCCCTACCCCTTCCCTGCACCTCCCTCATCTACCAACCTCCCTCCCCTACCCCTTCCCTGCACCTCCCTCATCTACCAACCTCCCTCCCCTACCCCTTCCCTGCACCTCCCTCATCTACCAACCACCCACCCCCACCCCTTCCCTGCACCTCCCTCATCTACCAACCTCCCTCCCCCACCCCTTCCCTGCACCTCCCTCATCTACCAACCTCCCTCCCCCACCCCTTCCCTGCACCTCCCTCATCTACCAACCTCCCTCCCCGACCCCTTCCCTGCACCTCCCTCATCTACCAACCTCCCTCCCCTACCCCTTCCCTGCACCTCCCTCATCTACCAACCTCCCTCCCCTACCCCTTCCCTGCACCTCCCTCATCTACCAACCTCCCTCCCCTACCCCCAATGCCTGGGCCTCCCCACGCACTTGGTCTACCTCTTCTACTCTACACACATCAAACACCAACACACAGACTACAAGAACCTCTCCATCTACACCTACACCCACACTAGACTACGAAACTGTCAACTCGCCACTGCTGCCCACTCTGCGATAGTAATCTCTCAAGCTTACCAATCAGACTACTCAACAATCTTCCCTCTCTAATCATGCAAAATACCCCCAATTAAAAGTAGGGGCGCCATTGGTACACTAAAACACCCCAAGTGTCCGGGGCCCAAGACTGTTCAACTGCCTCCCACCAAGCATAAGGGGAATTTAGATGAATGGTTCAGAGAACCGACACGTTAATAAATTAGACACATGTGCAACACTTGGGTATCTTTATTGAGGAAACGTTTCGCCACACAGTGGTTTCGTCAGTCCATACACAGATGTGGTCAGTCCATCAATCTTGATGGACTGACCACATCGACACACAGCCGAGGGACTGATTACCTCAAACTACTCCTGTTCCTCCCCGTTCTCCTTTGTATGGACTGATGAAGCCACTGTGTGGCGAAACGTTTCCTCAATAAAGATACCCAAGTGTTGCACGTGTGTGTAATTTATCATAAGGGGAATTACCAATAGACCCCTGGCCGCCTTCAAGACCCCTGGCTGCCTTCAAGACCCCTGGCTGCCTTCAAGACCCCTGGCTGCCTTCAAGACCCCTGGCTGCCTTCAAGACCCCTGGCTGCCTTCAAGACCCCTGGCTGCCTTCAAGAGGCAGCTGGACAGATACCTAAAGTCGGTGCCGGATCAGCCGGGCTGTGGTTCGTACGTTGGACTACGTGCGGCCAGCAGTAACAGCCTGGTTGATCAGGCCCTGATTCACCGGGAGGCCTGGTCGCAGACCGGGCCGCGGGGGCGTTGATCCCCGGAATACCCTCCAAGTCGACTCCAGGATCCCTCCTTCCTGCTTCTCTTCTAAAGCCCCCTACAACCTCTCCCTCCTCCCTCTCTCCCCCGCTTCCTACCCCGACCAGCTCTCCTCCTCCCCTACCCCTCCTCACTACATCTACCCCTCACATCAACACCCCTCCTCCTCTACCCCCCTCTTTACCCACTTCTTCATCCCTTACCAAAGCTTCCACTTCCTCAGCATCCACCTTCGCCCACTCCACCACATCCAAGACTTCATCCAGGTCCAACTCCACCTCCCCAGATGAAATCCACTCAACCCTAAACCCGCCCCAGCTTCTGATATATAGACCAAAGAACATAAAAACAAATCCATCTCTTCCTCCCCCTCCAGGAAACGGGTCCGTAACACCTACAAACTCGCATCCACTGATGGCACCACTATCATGGGTTTTAATCTAAACTCCTCCCCTGACATTAACTTTGCCATGACGAAACCATTAAATCATGTTTAAGGTGATTCAGTTCAACGTATGTTCTTACTTTACAATTAGACACCTACTGGCCGAGCTCTTTGAAGCAGAGAGACCAGATATTGTTTTGCTAAACAGTATCTGCCTCAAAGCCCCTCAACGTATCAGCCATTATGGTTATACTGCACTACAGTCCCCCTATGATCCCCATGATGGGGTTGCCATCCTTGTCAAATCCAACATAAAACATGAATTTCTCCCAATCCCTTTTATTCACCAACACTGTCTTGCAGCCAGAATACACACCCACCTTGGACCGTTCATCTTTTTCACCACCTATGCTCGCCCAAACACTATTCTCAACATACACGATCTTTCCTTAGTCTTCAACTACACCAACATACCTACTAGCTGACATGAATGCCAAACACACTGCCTTTCATCACACCAGTAACAACCAACTTGGTCACCATCCATAAACCATAAGCACCTAATTCACCTCGGTCTAGACTTCAACACCTTCTACAACCACACGGGCCAAGGCAAACCAGACATCATTCTGGCAAACCCAGCCAGCTTTCTTTCAACACTATATCGCACCTGCCCCTATTATAGGTTCTAATCACAGGCCAGTCATCTTACACATCTCCTCCAACCCTATCCTCATCACAGACCCACAGGCTCCTACTAACATCTTCAAACACATCTGGGAGAACATCTTCCACCTTCACCCTAAGGCTATCTAACACATTCAGAACATAGAACACTGGAACACTGCGCACACACACACACACACACGAAACAACACCAGACAGCCACATCCATCTGGACTCTCTTACCTCCTCCCAAGAACTTGACACTCCTTTCACCAACACAGACGTTAAAACTCTCCTCAGACACCTTCCTCCCAAGGCTCCTGGCGCCTCTGGCCTAAACCATATTATCCTGACTCTATCATTACTGCCTACACAAACCTCCTCAATGCCTCCCTTGCCTCTGGATATTTCCCTTCCCTCTTCAAAGCTACTACTGCTATCCTCCTTTCCAAACCCAATAAAGACCACTCTGACCCTAGAAAGTATCGCCCTATCAGCCTCCTCGAAACTATAGGAAAACTCTTTGAAAAACTCATCAATCATCGCCTTCGCAGATACCTGGAACACAACTCTCTACTTTGTGATGGTCAGTTTGGCTTCAGAACACACAGATCCACACAAGATGCCATTAACATCATTCTCAACTACATCCACATAAACACAGAACAAAGAAACAGGACAGCCCTGGTTGCAAAAGACGTTGAAAAAGCTTTTGACACTGTCTGACACCAAGGGCTCAAGTACAAACTCTGCACTAACTTTAACCTGCCTCTCACTACTCGTAAACTCCTCTGCACCTTCCTAGACGGCCGTACCATGAGAATCAAATTCCAAGGCTGTTACTCTGACTACTTCACACTAAAAGCCGGAGTACCCCAGGGATCTGTCCTCTCCCCTACCCTACGACTTTCCAACACCTGTATACCACAACTCCATCACACTAGCCTATGCAGACGACATTACACAACTTATCACTCATGCCAATATAGATACACTCACACACAAAACACAAAATGAGGTCGACAGGATAGCCATCTGGGAACAAGAATGGAGGATCAAATCCAATGCAGCTAAATCCAGCATCACACATTTTAACTATAGGAAACGTGATCCTCCATTCCCTGTCGAGCTCAGAACAGCTGACACTCGCACTTACATCCCCATCACACAATCTGTCACTGTCCTTGGCGTTAATCTTGACTACCTTCTTCGCTTACACGGACACATTCACTCAAGACATGCAATAGCTAGCAAGGCCCTTGCGGGCCTCTACAAGCTGAAACATGCCTCTCAACGCACCAAACTACACCTCTACAAATCCCTAATACGTCCTCTGATAACTTACTCTCCTCTAGCCCTCTCTCTTGCAGCAAAAACAAACTTACTTAAACTGCAGCGTGTCCAGAACAAGGCGCTGCGCTGGGTGCTTGATGTCAGATGGGAGGACTTCGCCACAAGCGAGTCTCTCCATGCCCAATTAGACATCCCTGCGCTGAATCTGTACTGGAAGACGCTCAGTGACAGACAGATAGACAAACTTGAGACACGACATGACTACTGGACCTCTCTCCTTGACGAAGACATTCGCAGACCCACAAACCAACACAACCTTTTCTACTCCTTGCATGATCCTGCTCCTAACCCTATTTACAAATAACCTTGGATTCTCCGAGAGGTACCTTCTATGACAGGTACCATTCTCTGATCCACGTTCGCCTTACCCTTTGGGTTAAGACATGGCTCAGTTCTACACTCCTCTCTAGCTCTAAACGTCGCATGTCCCTTCCTTCCCGCTCGCCCCACCGGAGTCCCAACAGAAGAGCCTGAATTTCTCTTCTCAATATCTGTCCCACGATCGCCTCGCTGCTGGGTTAAGCCCTGGCTCTATTTCTACATCTAAGAACACTCCTCTCTAGTGCTATTCTTCGTCTGTCCCGTCTTCCCCAATCATCCCATTGGGATCTTACCTGAACTTGTTCGTTCGTTCGTTCCTTCTCGTTAGTGTGACTTTGTAAATGGTCCAAGTCGGACCAAGTCGCTTGAAGTTCCTGAACCTGTATTCCCTGGAACGCAGGCGGGAGAGATACCTGATTATATACACCTGGAAAATCCTAGAGGGACTAGTACCGAACTTGCACACGAAAATCACTCACTACGAAAGCAAAAGACTTGGCAGACGATGCAACATCCCCCCAATGAAAAGCAGGGGTGTCCCTAGCACGTTAAGAGACCATACAATAAGTGTCAGGGGCCCGAGACTGTTCAACTGCCTCCCAGCATACATAAGGGGGATTACCAATAAACCCCTGACTGTCTTCAAGCTGGCACTGGACAAGCACCTAAAGTCGGTACCTGACCAGCCAGGCTGTGGCTCGTACGTTGGTTTGTGTGCAGCCAGCAATAACAGCCTGGTTGATCAGACCCAGATCCACCAGGAGGCCTGGTCACAGACCGGGCCGCAGGGTCGTTGACCCCCGGAACACTCTCCAGGTAAACTCCAGGTAACGTCGTCGTCAGCTCCTCTCTCCTATGTGCGGGTTATTTGTGTACAAGTTTATTCAGATATACACAAACACAGTTACATAGATTATCATACACAGCAGCATATGTGTAGAGAACCTGGGATAACCATAAAAAGTCAGAGTGACTTATTTCCATTGGGGTTCTTTTTATTTCCACTGGAGCTAAATCTTCAGGGCCACTATAACAGTTCAAGCTTCAGGGACCTCATAACAGTTGAAGCTTCAGGGACCCATAACAATTCAAGCTTCAGGGCCACAAAAATGTAGCTCCGCCACTGCTTCTACCTAGATTAACTTAATCAACGGAAATAAGTCACTGATTACCTTGTCCTAGGTAATTTACACAAAATCTGCAGGACAAATGTAATCAACTAAAACTGTGTATTATATCTTATACACTTAACCTTAATTGCCCATATTATTACTGTTAATATTGTTAACTTAAACACTAAAACTAGTATTAATTTAAGCGCTAAAACTGGCATTAATTTAAGCGCTACAACCCGTAAGGGTCATTGAGCAGTGCCGTGGCCAAAGAAGACAAATACACAAGTCTACCACAAAAGTCGTTTTCTCTCAATACCGTCAACGTCAAAAAAAACGTGACTTTCCCTGTTTGAGCACTAACTTTTATTAATTCACGGGGAAGCGATAAGCCCGTTGGTGCCCCCCCCCCCTTCCCACAGCGCCAGAGAAATGACAGGTGTTCGGGTTCAAACCAAACAAGGGGAGGTAACAGCGCCTAGTCACTAAATCAAAGGCCCCTTCAAGGGTTGTTAGCTCACACACTGAGGGACCGTGGTTGGATACCCGGTTAGCAACATGGAATTACCAATAGACCCGTGGCCGTCAAGTCTCCTGGCTGGAATTTACCTGGAGAGTGTTCTGGGGGTCAACGCCCCCGCGGCCCGGTCTGTGACCAGGCCTCCTAGTTGATCAGATCCTGATCAGCCAGGCTGTTACTGCTGGCTGCACGCAATCCAACGTACGAGCCACAGCCCGGCTGGTCAGGTACCGACTTTAGGTGCTGTCAAGACTCCTGACTGTGCGCGAGTCTCCTGCTTCATCAAAACCCCTGGCTGTCATCAAGACCCCTGGTTGTCATCAAGACCCCTGGTTGTCAAGACCCCTGACTATCTTCAAGCACGCACTGGACAGACACAAAGTCAGTACCTGACCAGCCAGGCTGAGGTTCCTACGTTGGTTTACGTGCAGCCAACAGTAACAGCCTGGTTGATCAGACCTTCATCCACCACGAGGCCTGGTCATGGACCGGGCAACGGGGGCGTTGACCCCCCAAAAACCCCACCAGGCAAATATACCCAATTTAAAGACCACTGACTGCAAGAGGACGATTAAAATCCTCCATTCATGTTTATGTTTCACTTAACGAGTCTCAGCGTAATAATAGTCGTAATAGTAAAAGTAATAATAGTAGTAATAATAGTAGTAATAGTAGTAATAATAGTAATAATAGTAGTAATAATAGTAGTAATAATAGTAGTAATAGTAGTAATAATAGTAATAATAGTAGTAATAATAGTAGTAATAATAGTAGTAATAATAGTAGCAGTAATAATACTAGTAAAACTAACAGTAATAATATATAAAAGGAACCTTACGGCAACGTTTCGCTCACACTGGAACTATTAACTCGTCGATAATTGACATGTTCAACATTTAGGTATGTTTATTGTGGAAACGTTTCCCCCTCACAGAGCCAAACTTAGGCGAAACGTCGTCCGAAGTTTCGCACTGTGTAAGGAATATCTGTGAATTAATGTTAGCAAGATGTATATATTTTACCGTTACTTTCGATACTGTTAGATCAACAGAGATTAACAGGTGTTACTAGACTTAAATATACGGTAGCAACGGTGTAGCAAACAACGTCGTAGCAAACACTGTAGCAAACAACGTCGTAGCAAACACTGTAGCAAACAACGTCGTAGCAAACACTGTAGCAAACAACGTCGTAGCAAACACTGTAGCAAACAACGTCGTAGCAAACACTGTAGCAAACAACGTCGTAGCAAACACTGTAGCAAACAACGTCGTAGCAAACTGTAGCAAACAACGTAGCAAATACTGTAGCAAACAACGTCGCAGCAAACACTGTAGCAAACAACGTCGTAGCAAACACTGTAGCAAACAACGTCGTAGCAAACTGTAGCAAACACTGTAGCAAACAACGTCGTAGGAAACACTGTAGCAAACAACGTCGTAGCAAACTGTAGCAAACAACGTCGTAGCAAACACTAGCAAACGTCGTAGCAAACACTGTAGCAAACGTAGCAAACACTGTAGCAAACAACGTCGTAGCAAACACTGTAGCAAACAACGTCGTAGCAAACACTGTAGCAAACGTCGTAGCAAACACTGTAGCAAACGTCGTAGCAAACACTGTAGCAAACAACGTCGTAGCAAACACTGTAGCAAACAACGTAGCACTGTAGCAAACACTAGTAAACAACGTATCACTGTAGCAAACGTCTTAGCAAACACTGTAGCAAACAACGTCGTAGCAAACACTAGCAAAACGTCGTAGCAAACACTGTAGCAAACAACGTCTTAGCAAACGTCGTAGCAAACACTGTAGCAAACAACGTCTTAGCAAACAACGTCGTAGCAAACACTAGCAAACGTCTTAGCAAACACTGTAGCAAACAACGTCGTAGCAAACACTGTAGCAAACAACGTAGCACTGTAGCAAACAACGTAGCACTGTAGCAAACAACGTAGCACTGTAGCAAACAACGTAGCACTGTAGCAAACAACGTAGCACTGTAGCAAACAACGTAGCACTGTAGCAAACAACGTAGCACTAGTAAACAACGTAACACTGTAGCAAACAACGTAGCGCTGTAGAAAACGTAGCACTGTAGCAAACAACGTAGCACTGTAGCAAACAACGTAGCACTGTAGCAAACAACGTAGCGCTGTACAAACAACGTAGCACTGTAGCAAACAACGTAGCACTGTAGTAAACACCGTAGCACTGTAGCAAACAACGTAGTACTAGTAAACAACGTAGCACTGTAGCAAACAGCGTAGCACTGTAGTAAACACCGTAGCACTGTAGCAAACAACGTAGCACTGTAGCAAACGTAGCACTGTAGCAAACAACGTAGCACTGTAGCAAACAACGTAGCACTGTAGCAAACAACGTAGCGCTGTAGAAACAACGTAGCACTGTAGCAAACAACGTAGCGCTGTAGAAACAACGTAGCACTGTAGAAACAACGTAGCGCTGTAGCAAACAACGTAGCACTGTAGAAACAACGTAGCGCTGTAGCAAACAACGTAGCGCTGTAGAAACAACGTAGCACTGTAGCAAACAACGCAGCGCTGTAGAAACAACGTAGCACTGTAGAAACAACGTAGCACTGTAGCAAACAACGTAGCACTGTAGCAAACAACGTAGCACTGTAGCAAACAACGTAGTACTAGTAAACAACGTAGCACTGTAGCAAACAGCGTAGCACTGTAGTAAACACCGTAGCAAACGTCAAAGCAAACATCAAATTTCGTAACGTAATAGCAATGTCATAGCTAACAACGTAGTAAACGTGTACAGTAAACGCCATAGCAAACAACGTGTATAGTAAACAACGTAGTAAACGTCTATAAACGTCATAGCAAACAAGATAAGATTTCGTTCGGATTTTTAACCCTGGAGGGTTAGCCACCCAGGATAACCCAAGAAAGTCAGTGCGTCATCGAGGACTGTCTAACTTATTTCCATTGGGGTCCTTAATCTTGTCCCCCAGGATGCCACCCACACCAGTCCACTAACACCCAGGATGCCACCCACACCAGTCCACTAACACCCAGGATGCCACCCACACCAGTCCACTAACACCCAGGATGCCACCCACACCAGTCCACTAACACCCAGGATGCCACCCACACCAGTCCACTAACACCCAGGATGCCACCCACACCAGTCCACTAACACCCAGGATGCCACCCACACCAGTCCACTAACACCCACGATGCCACCCACACCAGTCCACTAACACCCACGATGCCACCCACACCAGTCCACTAACACCCAGGATGCCACCCACACCAGTCCACTAACACCCAGGATGCCACCAACACCAGTCCACTAACACCCAGGATGCCACCCACACCAGTCCACTAACACCCAGGATGCCACCCACACCAGTCCACTAACACCCAGGATGCCACCCACACCAGTCCACTAACACCCACGATGCCACCCACACCAGTCCACTAACACCCAGGATGCCACCCACACCAGTCCACTAACACCCAGGATGCCACCCACACCAGTCCACTAACACCCAGGATGCCACCCACACCAGTCGACTAACACCCAGGATGCCACCCACACCAGTCCACTAACACCCACGATGTGACCCACACCAGTCCACTAACACCCAGGATGCCACCCACACCAGTCCACTAACACCCAGGATGCCACCCACACCAGTCGACTAACACCCAGGATGCCACCCACACCAGTCCACTAACACCCACGATGTGACCCACACCAGTCCACTAACACCCAGGATGCCACCCACACCAGTCCACTAACACCCAGGATGCCACCCACACCAGTCCACTAACACCCAGGATGCCACCCACACCAGTCCACTAACACCCAGGATGTGACCCACACCAGTCCACTAACACCCAGGATGCCACCCACACCAGTCCACTAACACCCAGGATGTGACCCACACCAGTCCACTAACACCCAGGATGCCACCCACACCAGTCCACTAACACCCAGGATGCCACCCACACCAGTCCACTAACACCCAGGATGCCACCCACACCAGTCCACTAACACCCAGGATGCCACCCACACCAGTCCACTAACACCCACGATGCCACCCACACCAGTCCACTAACACCCACGATGCCACCCACACCAATCCACTAACACCCACGATGCCACCCACACCAATCCACTAACACCCACGATGCCACCCACACCAGTCCACTAACACCCACGATGCCACCCACACCAGTCCACTAACACCCACGATGCCACCCACACCAGTCCACTAACACCCAGGATGCCACCCACACCAGTCCACTAACACCCAGGATGCCACCCACACCAGTCCACTAACACCCACGATGCCACCCACACCAGTCCACTAACACCCACGATGCCACCCACACCAGTCCACTAACACCCACGATGCCACCCACACCAGTCCACTAACACCCACGATGCCACCCACACCAGTCCACTAACACCCACGATGCCACCCACACCAGTCCACTAACACCCAGGATGCCACCCACACCAGTCCACTAACACCCAGGATGCCACCCACACCAGTCCACTAACACCCAGGATGCCACACACACCAGTCCACTAACACCCAGGATGCCACCCACACCAGTCGACTAACACCCAGGATGCGACCCACACCAGTCCACTAACACCCAGGATGCCACCCACACCAGTCCACTAACACCCAGAATGCCACCCACACCAGTCCACTAACACCCACGATGCCACCCACACCAGTCCACTAACACCCAGGATGTGACCTACACCAGTCCACTAACACCCAGGATGCCACCCACACCAGTCGACTAACACCCAGGATGTGACCCCACACCAGTCCACTAACACCCAGGATATGACCCACACCAGTCCACTAACACCCAGGATGCCACCCACGCCAGTCCACTAACACCCAGGATGTGACCCACACCAGTCCACTAACACCCAGGATGTGACACACACCAGTCCACTAACACCCAGGATGCAACCCACACCAGTCCAATCACACACATGATGTGACACACCAGTCCACTAACACCCAGGATGCCACCCACACCAGTCCACTAACACCCAGGATGTGACCCACACCAGTCCACTAACACGCAGGATGCCACCCACACCAGTCGACTAACACCCAGGATGCCACCCACACCAGTCGACTAACACCCAGGATGCCACCCACACCAGTCCACTAACACCCAGGATGTGACCCACACCAGTCCACTAACACCCAGGATGCCACCCACACCAGTCCACTAACACCCAGGATGCGACCCACACCAGTCCGCTAACACCCAGGATGCAACCCACACCAGTCCACTAACACCCAGGATGTGACCCACACCAGTCCACTAACACCCAGGATGCAACCCACACCAGTCCACTAACACCCACGATGTGACCCACACCAGTCCACTAACACCCAGGATGCAACCCACACCAGTCCACTAACACCCAGGATGTGACCCACACCAGTCCACTAACACCCAGGATGTGACCCACACCAGTCCACTAACACCCAGGATGTGACCCACACCAGTCCACTAACACCCAGGATGTGACCCACACCAGTCCACTAACACCCGGGTACCTATTTGCTGCTAGGTGAACAGGACAACAGGTGTAAGGAAACGTGTCGGAATGTTTCCACCCGCCGGGAATCGAACCCGGGCCCTCCGTGTGTGAAGCGGGAGCTTTAGCCACCAGGCCACCGGACCACGTGTATAGTAAACGTCACAGCAAACAACGTGTATAGTAAACGCAGCCAACAACGTGTATAGTAAACGCAGCAGCAAACAACGTGTATAGTAAACGCAGCAGCAAACAACGTGTAGTAAACGCAGCAAACAACGTGTATAGTAAACGCAGCAGCAAACAACGTGTATAGTAAACGTCACAGCAAACAACGTGTGTAGTAAACGCAGCAAACAACGTGTATAGTAAACGCAGCAGCAAACAACGTGTATAGTAAACGCAGCAGCAAACAACGTGTATAGTAAACGCAGCAGCAAACAACGTGTATAGTAAACGCAGCAGCAAACAACGTGTATAGTAAACGCAGCAGCAAACAACGTGTATAGTAAACGCAGCAGCAAACAACGTGTATAGTAAACGCAGCAGCAAACAACGTGTACAGTAAACGCAGCAGCAAACAACGTGTATAGTAAACGCAGCAGCAAACAACGTGTATAGTAAACGCAGGAGCAAACAACGTGTATAGTAAACGCAGCAAACAACGTGTACAGTAAACGTAGCAAACAACGTGTACAGTAAACGCAGCAAACAACGTGTACAGTAAACGTAGCAAACGTGTACAGTAAACGCAGCAAACAACGTGTACAGTAAACGCAGCAAACAACGTGTATAGTAAACGCAGCAGCAAACAACGTGTATAGTAAACGCAGCAGCAAACAACGTGTATAGTAAACGCAGCAGCAAACAACGTGTATAGTAAACGCAGCAGCAAACAACGTGTATAGTAAACGCAGCAGCAAACAACGTGTATAGTAAACGCAGCAGCAAAACGTGTATAGTAAACGCAGCAGCAAACAACGTGTATAGTAAACGCAGCAGCAAACAACGTGTATAGTAAACGCAGCAGCAAACAACGTGTATAGTAAACGCAGCAGCAAACAACGTGTATAGTAAACGCAGCAGCAAACAACGTGTATAGTAAACGCAGCAGCAAACAACGTGTATAGTAAACGCAGCAAACAACGTGTATAGTAAACGCAGCAGCAAACAACGTGTATAGTAAACGCAGCAAACAACGTGTATAGTAAACGTAGCAAACAACGTGTATAGTAAACGCAGCAGCAAACAACGTGTAAACGCAGCAGCAAACAACGTCACAGTTACCAACGCCAGTTGTCCCACCTAACATTTTTATCCCACTGGGATAAAATAATCACAAAAAACCTGCAATAAAACAACAAAAATAAGACAACCCAAAAAATTGCGTCAATTTCCTACCTTAACTGTCATGGCCGCCGCTCCCCCGGCGACCATCAACCTTATTTCACTTAATATCTCACTCGCCACACTTTATATCTGACACTTGATGACATCAACTTGTCCGCCACGCACTTGACCACCACTACACATCACTCAAACACTCGGAAAAGTTGAAATACGCTTTAAAAAAGGTGTTTTATGAGCGCCATGACAGAGAGGGTCTCCACTCGGCGACCTCAAGATGGCGCTGGTACAACATCTTTATTATTTACTCTAAATTTTGTAGTTTTTGTGTGTAATTCCACCATTTTAGGCTGCCATTTTGCACCCTGAGGGACAATTAATATATCGGCTTTGTTTTGATGCCATCAGGTGTGTGCTAAAAGGAATTAATGCGTTGTAATGAAGGCAAATATACATCAGTTTGGTCGTGATTTCTCCGAGGAATTATATTTTGAAAAATGATATACCTGATGTATATATATACACTGAGAGATGTATATATCTGTGTATATATACACTTAATTTACTACAATATCTACATGCTGCAGATAGGTTTTAAACACCATTAACGAACCAGCCTTTATGACCCGCGTGTAGTAGATAGGCTTGAAACCTCCAGGATGAATGGGATACAGTAGCTCCAATTCCTCGGATCAGCAGCCCAAACACGAGTAAATAAGTCAAATCAGATTCAATATTTTATTCTCCAAATCCAAATATTAGATTACATTAAGATAGGCCTATAATATTTGACTTAAATATTCGTAACTACGCATTGGATAGGCTTCAAACTTAACACGGTAACTCAGAGTATGTACGTTGAGTTAACTCTAATTATTTTAGATACTCAAGTATTTCTGACGTTCCAGCAGTAACAGCCTGGTTGATCATACCCTGATCCACCATGAGGCCTGGTCTCAGACCGGGCCGCGGGGGCGTTGACCCCCGAAACCTTCTCCAGGTAAACTCGATAGGTGATTTGAAGAATTAAATACCCAGGTGAAATCTATATAGGCATTCAGCCTACCAAATTATTTTTTGCCATTTTTTTATATTTTTTTGGGAAATTAGGCTGTTCCTGCTATGACCTGGTCTCTTTAATTAATAGATGAGGGGGCGCAGCCTC
>NW_027195131.1:0-7500 GCF_038502225.1 Cherax quadricarinatus | reverse complement strand
TAGGTACTCTAGGAGTCTTATATGCTAGGAAATCCTAGGTACTCTAGGAGTCTTATTTGCTAGTAAATCCTAGGTACTCTACGAGTCTTATATGCTAGGAAATCTATGTACTAGTGTTGCTAGGCATTTAACGAGGCATGTAGATGAATGGTTCAGTGAACCGACACGTTGATAAATTAGACACATGTGCAACTCTTGGGTATCTTTATTGAGGAAACGTTTCGCCACACAGTGGCTTCATCAGTCCATACAAAGGAGAATCTTGAAGAACAGGAGGAGATTGAGGGACTGATTACCTCATTCTCCTCCTGTTCAAGTTTCTCCTACGTATGGACTGATGAAGCCACTGTGTGGCGAAACGTTTCCTCAATAATGATACCCAAGAGTTGCACATGTGTCTTATTTAACACATTTAACGAGGCTATGAGAATTGTAACAATATTTCTGTCAAATGTAAAGTGCACTGATAATAAGCTTTGGGGCGACGTTTTGCCCTGAGTAGAGCTTTATTGTCACCGTAGTGAAGCTCTACACAAAGAATCATGATTTTATAAAGCTGTACACAGAGTGAAACAAAGCTCTACATAGTGAAACATGGTAAAGCTCTACAGAGAGTGAAACATAATAAAGCTCTACAGAGAGTGAAACAAAGCTCTACAGAGTGAAACAAAGCTCTACAGAGAGTGAAACAAAGCTCTACACAGAGTGAAACATAATAAAGCTCTACACAGAGTGAAACATAATAAAGCTCTACACAGAGTGAAACATAATAAAGCTCTACAGAGAGTGAATAATAAAGCTCTACACAGAGTGAAACATGATAAAGCTCTACACAGAGTGAAACATAATAAAGCTCTACAGAGAGTGAATAATAAAGCTCTACACAGAGTGAAACATGATAAAGCTCTACACAGAGTGAAACATAATAAAGCTCTACAGAGTGTGAAACATTATAAAGCTCTACAGAGTGTGAAACATTATAAAGCTCTACAGAGTGTGAAACATTATAAAGCTCTACAGAGTGTGAAACATTATAAAGCTCTACACAGAGTGAAACATAAAGCTCTACACAGAGTGAAACATAATAAAGCTCTACAGAGTGAAACATGGCTCGATAAAGCTCTATACAGAGCTCATCGTGGCTCCAGTACAAGCTTCCCGGCAGTTGTATCGAACTGGGGTCTCACCGATTCCGAGTTGAAGCTCCACTGGCGGAATATATTCTGGCCAACAGCGTAACTTCTAGAGCAGATCCTCCTCTGGTTAGAGCCGTCGTGACCACGGCGACACTGGCTGGCCAAGGCCTGGCCGAGAATCAACACAAGGGCGAAACGATGTTAATGTATGCCAGGAGAAAGTGTTCAAGACTGTATTGTTTATGTATTTTTTCAGAGGACATTGGATACACCAACAGTTTAGTGGTACTGTGTTTTTAACCTATGTTAGAGTAATCAAGGTTCCAGGACCACAACGTTTTTTTAATATGTCCTGGTGTCTGTTTACGTGTTTTTCTAAATCACCTTGTTGATCAGGCCCTGATCCATCGGGAGACCTGGTCATGGACCGGGCCGCGGGGGCGTTGATCCCCGGAATAACCTCCAGGTAACCTTGTCGGTATCTACTACTAGGACTTAATACCATACTACTCTATATGATTGCGAGACAGTGGGAACCAAAGCTAGATGTGTTGTCATGTTATATTCCGTGGAGTTCATCCAATGTATTGTTTATCGCAGCCTGCACCAGGGATGGTGTGCACACATTAACAGTGCTGGTACTTGCTTAGTTTATTTTGGCACTGGTACACATAAGTACAATTATCATACACAGTAACGTATGTACAGTAAGATCACAGTAAACAGGTGATATCACAATATGCAAAACAACCACTGTGAAAAAAGTAATGAAATTCCAAGCACTTTCGTGATTTCTTACATTATGAAGGTATAATGTGGCTGCTTTGAATAGTAACATATGTAAATTACATTCCAAGATGATTCAGAAAAGTCAAAGTGACTTATTTCCATGGTGCGTGTCCATGTTTACCTATCTCTAAGATAGTTTGAACTGACTACGTTAGTACCACGACTCTGAAGTGATTTGTTGAGTAAATCTGAGGTGATATGGGCCAGAGTGAATATGTGATGTGGGTTCCCTGTTCTTGCTCTGGGAATAACTGCGACGGTAACTGTCGTCAGAAAAGATTTATGTAAGGTAAAAATGAAGTATAAGGGCATTTATAAAAGTTATGTTTCGGACACCAGGCCTTTTAGCAATCCAATACAGACCCTTTTTACATGGAGTATATATATTTTAGCTCACCTGAGCCACCTGTGCTCACCTGAGCCACCTGTGCCAGCTCCTCGTTCCATACCAACTGTCTCAGGTCTGACCCTGAGGGCTGGGGTCCCTCATCTCCCGTCTCTTCCATCCCATTAGCAACCTGTAGCACGGAATAGGTAATTAGGCTGACTAACAACATTAATAATATCAATGCATTGATTAATTACGTTAATTACACAGAAATAGAAGAAGAGGAAGAAGAATTATCATTCTCTTTATTTCTTATTGCTCTTGTTTACTCTTATATAAAGAGTGCTCTTACCTTGGCTCTCAGTGTATTATGGACTCTCAGTATCTCTTCTCTCTCACTCAGTGTAACTCCAGACCTGGTAATGCTACACTCGGTATTCGCTGCAAGTGTCATGGTATGATCCACAGCAAACACAGTGTAGTTACACTGTGTTGGCGCCTCTAGCAGCTGTTTGTATACATCCCAAGATTCCTGTCTAGGCGCTGAGGTTAGCGTTATAACGTGTCCTGAGGTTGTTGTGACGCTGGCTGTAGTTAGGGTATCTGTCGATTGGGATAGGCCTGGAATAGGCTGGTTGGTAGTTACTTCGTCACCCGACTGGAACAGGCTTGAAATGCTAGGCCGATTAGCAGTTGCTGCATCACCCAATTGGAATAGGCCTGAAATAGTAGGATAGTTGGTAGTTATTGCATCACCTGACTGGGATAGGCCTGAAATGGTAGGCTGATTAATAGTTACAGCATCACCCGACTCCGTTAGGCCTGAAATGGTAGGCTGATTAGCAGTTACAGCATCACCCGACTGGGATAGGCTTCAAATGGTAGGCTGACTGGACAAAAATTACATATATTAAGCAAACGAGTGCATGATAATGTAAGTAACATCTGCCACCAGTTGAGAAGTTCTCTGGGAAGGACCGTCACCGTCACCAAGACTTCTATCGTCTTAGTACATATAAATTACTGTTGCGTACAGGGCCACTACTTAAGCCTGTTTAGCCCTTTCTTGCAACAAATAAACAGGATTGAATATCCTGTTCTAGATAAAATCATTCAAGGTTCAGTAGTAAACAATCACAATGTTTCTTTCCGGTTTTTTATTAAGTTTCTTAATAAACCATAGACGGGTTTTATATTAACTTTAAAAAGGTCGCACCATAAAACAGAGTACTCATGAAATTAACACTTAAGTTTACTTAAAAGATAATACACAGTATTATCTTGATTATAGTACTGAACGGCTCTAGTATCATAACACCTTCTCTTCACATAATAACACTTTACTTAACTCAATACAAATGAGACAGAAGACGTAACACTTCAATAATAATTCACTCTTATTCAACTTTCATAATATACTAAGTGAGATTAGGAATATTTTACACTTAAAGTAATTTTGAGGCGAGTCTGTCTCCCATGACTTTTTCACCGTCCTCTTTGAACCAATACTGCTTAAATTCACTCCTAGCAGAGCTAGGGACAATCACCAGCGTCTCCAAAACAGCAACACACACTTCTAGACGTTTCTGTCAGATACCGTCCGAGGTACTGGAGGGTCACTAGGGAACCTCATGTGGGACCAGAAGTTTAAATCCAGGAATCAGGGAGCTTCCCTCACGAGAGGTGAGGAAGGTAAGAACTGAACTCTGTGAGGCTTTACCAGCCCACTTTGTCTCGGTCGGAGCAGGGGTCGAGCAGCTCAAAACACCTACTGGTGCTTGGCCAGGTCACCAGCAGTTGACACTAATTAAATGACCTACCTAAATACAAAGCTAAGTAATACGACCAGATAATATTATAAAGTCGAGTAAATCCATTTTAGCTACTAATGGAATTACTCCTGAATATGCTATTAAGTGAAATAGCAAAAATAACATGTAATAGTATACCACTGTGATAATAAGAAAATGAACAAAATGAACAAAAGGGTGTAACATCCCCTCCACACGACCAAATGTCGCACTGACAATAGGACAAAAATAATCCTGAATCTTTTAGATTCAGTAGAAAAACTGAAATACCCATATAGCAAGACTGATATACATTTCACCGCCAATTCGTCCCAGACAATCTTCATGTGTTCTGAAGGTATTCAAGGAGGATATTGTTGACACGACAGACATCTGCCTCAACAGAATTGGGTTCTCTCTTGGCCTTTGGTGACACGAATGCTGTCTCTCAAGTAAAATGTAAGGACACAGCAACTGGTCTCCAAGCTTCATCCTCCATAACTAAACTGTAAACAGTACCACTCATTCACATAACTGTAGACAAAAAAGGAAATATTAGGCGTAAGTTAGAACAAGGGCATATTGGTGCAACTGGTTTAAGGGCGGGACAAAGCATCCGCAATTACATTATGTTTGCCCTTTATGTGTAGGATTTTAATAGAAAAAGGTTGAATTCTAAGGGCCCACCTCTGTATTCTGGCATTCTTAGCCTTTATGGTATTAATGAATGTCAAAGGGTTGTGATCAGAGTATACTGTAATCTGATGAGGTGATGTTCCCAAGTAAACTTCAAAATGCTCGAGAGAGATAACCAGGGCTAGAGCTTCTTTTTCTACGGTTGCATAATTCTTTTGGTGTGGCTTTAAGGTGGAGGAATAATAACATATCGGATGTAGAATATCAAAGGAGTGGGAGGACTGCAGTAGTACTGATCCAACAGCATAACTGCTGGCATCTATATGTAACAGGAAGGGAAAGTTAAAATCAGGGCTTTTCAATACTGGAGAGGAGTTCAATAATCGCTTTAACCTATTAAAAGCCATATTACATTCCTCAGACCAAGCAAATTTAATTTTAGAACTAGTTAGCGCGAAAAGGGGGGCGGCTATGTGTGAAAAGTTAGGGCAGAATCGTCTATAATATCCAGCCATTCCCAAAAATCTCTGCACCCCTTTTCTGTCTCTTGGTATAGGAAAGTCTACAATGGCTCTCAATTTTGCACTGATGGGTGCCACCGTCCCCTGACCTATATTGAAGGCCAAATACTTAATCATTGCTTGTCCAAATTTGCATTTGGCTAAATTGATGGTAAAATTATAAGCATCTAATTTCTTAAAAAGAGCCTCCAGACGGACTAAATGTGAACTCCACTCTTCACTAAAGACTACTAGGTCGTCGAGGTAGGATTCAACCCCCTCAAGGTTATAAGTAAGGTCATTCATAAGTCGCTGGAACGTAGATGCTGCGTTGCACAACCCGAATGGGGTAACCAAGTAGTTGAACAAGCCTCCATGCACTGTAAATGCTGATATGTCCTGAGCTCGGTCCGTCAGGGGCACTTGATAGTAGCCTCGCAGTAAGTCCAGCCGGCTCACATACTTGGCTCCGGCAACCATATCGATTAAATCATCTACCCTAGGCAAAGGGTAACCATCAGGAACTGTGACGGAATTCACCTTTCTATAATCCATACACATACGATAGATTCCATCTGACTTTGGGACTAACACACAAGGTGAGGCCCATGGGCTTTTGCTTCGTTCAATTAGTCCATGGGTCAGCAAAAAGTCGATTTCCTCCTTTAGAGCTTGGTGTTTAATAGGGCTTAAGCGATAAGGGGACTGCTTGATGGGTGCAGTTCCTTGGACATCCACGTCGTGTGTCCCCAACGTGCAACACTTAGGTATATCGCCAAACAATGATGGGTACTTCAAAATCACATTTTTCACTTCTTTGGCTCGGTCACAGGCCAGACCTTTTAAAAAATCGTCCAGGGATCGTAGAACTTGAGTGTTTCTAAGACGGACTTCTATTCCTTTGGAGCAGTCCTCCAAATCCTCTGCTTCTTGCTGGGACTCTAGAAGAATGGCAGCGGTCGGGGCTAACCCGACATAATATTTCTTCAATTGGTTAACATGGTATGTATGGTCTGATTTCTTTTTCCCTGGGGTACGAACCAGGTAATTCACTTCACTCAGTTTTTAATGACTTCCAAATGTCCTTCATATCTTGGTTTCAGTGTATGTCCGGGCATGAATTTTTGAGCCAATACTTTATCTCCGATGTTGAAAGAGCGAGAGGCCGCATGTTCATCATGTCGTAGTTTCATTTTAGCCTGGGCTTTCTTCAAGTTCTCTGCGGCTAGGTTCCTCGTGAAAGTGAGGTGTTCCTGCATCAAAGCCGGGCATACCTGAACTGACGGAGTAAGTCTTCCGGTCCATACATCTTTCAATACTGCGAGGGGTCCACGTACCGTATAACTATATATCAACTCAGAAGGGCTATACCCTAGACTTTCCTGCTCGCTTTCCCTTACGGCCAGGAGAAGGAAAGGAATGCCCTCGTCCCAGTCTTTACTGAATTGTTCACAGTAGGAACGCATCATCACCTTCAATGTTTGATGAAACCTTTCCAATGCTCCTTGGGACTGGGGCCTATAGCTCGTAGCGAGGATAGATCTTACACCAAGGCGTGACATGGCCTCCTTGAAGATTTTTGAAGTGAAGTTTGATCCTTGATCAGACTGGATCTCACGAGGCAGCCCTACCTGTGAGAAAAACTTTATTAAAGCGCGGACTATTGCGCGAGCATTTATTTTCCTCATGGGGATGGCCTCGGGGTAACGGGTGGCAGAATCCATTATAGGGGTCGAGCAGCTCAAAACACCTACTGGTGCTTGGCCAGGTCATCAGCAGTTGACACTAATTAAATGACCTACCTAAATACAAAGCTAAGTAATACGACCAGATAATATTATAAAGTCGAGTAAATCCATTTTAGCTACTAATGGAATTACTCCTGAATATAAATAAGAAAATGAACAAAATGAACAAAAGGGTGTAACAATTACAAATTAACTAAGTAATAATTTATTCAGATATACACAAATACAGTTACATACATTATCATACATAGCAGCATATGTGTAGAGAACCTGGGATAACCCAGAAAAGTCAGAGTGACCTGATCGATGGTCATTTCCCCACCCAGTATTATGGTCATGAGACTCGGAGGTCATATACAGAAATATCACCAACGGGCCTGGCACAGAGACTCGTTCCCATATGTTGTAAGGCCTCTGAAGTGCGTTATTAACTGTCAGGTAACGAGGGGAAACCTTGTGGGACTCAGGAAAGACTTGTAAGGTGCTGTCAGCACGGTTCTTGTCCAAAAGATGGCTACAAGCATCCTTCTCTAGTTCACTGGAGGACCGCTAGGTGTCTACCATCAAGACGGA
>NW_027195130.1:315000-352836 GCF_038502225.1 Cherax quadricarinatus | reverse complement strand
GGTGCTTGTCCAGTGCCAGCTTGAAGACTGCCAGGGGTCTGTTGGTAATCCCCCTTATGGTTGTGTAACTGATGGGTTTCTAGATGGGTGGTGATCTTGCTTCTTAGGACCCTTTCAAAGATTTTTATGATATGGGATGTTAGTGCTATTGGTCTGTAGTTCTTTGCTGTTGCTTTACTGCCCCCTTTGTGGAGTGGGGCTATGTCTGTTGTTTTTAGTAACTGTGGGACGACCCCCGTGTCCATGCTCCCTCTCCATAGGATGGAAAAGGCTCGTGATAGGGGCTTCTTGCAGTTCTTGATGAACACAGAGTTCCATGAGTCTGGCCCTGGGGCAGAGTGCATGGGCATGTCATTTATCGCCTGTTCGAAGTCATTTGGCGTCAGGATAACATCGGAAAGGCTTGTGTTATTCAAATTTTGTGGCTCTCTCATAAAAAATTCATTTTGATCTTCGACTCTCAGTCTGGTTAGCGGCTTGCTAAAAACTGAGTCATACTGGGACTTGAGTAGCTCACTCATTTCCTTGCTGTCATCTGTGTAGGACCCATCTTGTTTAAGTAGGGACCCAATACTGGACGTTGTTCTCGATTTTGATTTGGCATAGGAGAAGAAATACTTTGGGTTTCTTTCGATTTCATTTATGGCTTTTAGTTCTTCCCGCGATTCCTGACTCCTAAAGGATTCTTTTAGCTTAAGTTCGATGCTTGCTATTTCTCTGACCAGTGTCTCCCTACGCATTTCAGATATATTGACCTCTTTTAGCCGCTCTGTTATTCTTTTCCGTCGCCTGTAAAGGGAGCGCCTGTCTCTTTCTATTTTACATCTATTCCTCCTTTTTCTTAGAGGAATAAGCCTTGTGCAAACATCGAGTGCCACCGAGTTAATCTGTTCTAGGCATAAGTTGGGGTCTGTGTTGCTTAGTATATCTTCCCAGCTTATATCAGTTAGGAATTGGTTTACTTGGTCCCACTTTATGTTTTTGTTATTGAAGTTGAATTTGGTGAATGCTCCCTCGGGACTAGTCTCATTATGTCGGTCTGGGGCTCCACGCATACATGTCTGAACCTCAATTATGTTGTGATCTGAGTATATTGTTTTTGATATGGTGACATTTCTTATCAGATCATCATTGTTAGTGAAGATGAGGTCTAGTGTATTCTCCAGTCTAGTAGGCTCTATTATTTGCTGGTTTAAATTTAATTTTGTGCAGAGATTTAAAAGCTCGTGTGAGTGTGAGTTTTCATCAGAGCTGCCTCCTGGTGTTATTACTGCAACAATATTATTTGCTATATTCCTCCATTTTAGGTGCCTTAAGTTGAAATCCCCCAGGAGCAAGATGTTGGGTGCAGGAGCTGGAAGATTTTCCAGACAGTGGTCAATTTTTAACAGCTGTTCCTGGAATTGCTGGGATGTTGCATCCGGAGGCTTGTAGACTACCACAATGACTAGATTTTGGTTCTCGACCTTTACTGCTAAAACTTCCACTACATCATTTGAGGCATTAAGCAGTTCTGTGCAAACAAGTGACTCTGCAATGTACAGGCCAACCCCCCCCCCTTTTGCCTGTTCACTCTGTCACATCTGTATAGGTTGTAACCTGGGATCCATATTTCGTTGTCCAAGTGATCCTTTATGTGGGTCTCAGTGAAAGCCGCGAACATTGCCTTTGCCTCTGCAAGCAGTCCACGGATGAAAGGTATTTTGTTGTTTGTTGCTGGCTTTAGACCCTGTATATTTGCAAAGAAGATTTGGTGTACGATTTCTGCCATTTCCTGCCAGTTTTTTTTTCCTTCCTGGCACTAAAAGACCTCTCCCTCTTGAGTGGCTGTGGCTACCCAGGTTTTCCCATGGTCTGGATGTTTTGTATCTTTTTGTCCCCTTTAGATGGTATGCCTGGCAATTTAAGTTATAGCACAGTCTTTTCTGTACTGAAGAGGTACACAGTTCAGGGTGAGAAAGCTTACAGGAAGGGAGTTTGCATTTTCCTGTTGTCATATGGGCATGGCATTTTCTAGGGTGGTCATAGTTGCACGTCCCATCTGTTTTTCCAGATTTCCCATGCCAGCAGATACCAAGTGCATAGTATGTGCACAGGCTTGGTTTCCGTTTGCCTTGGGTTTCTGTGACTGTATTCCCTGTTGGTGCATGTTTCCCTGTCTTACTTCTATCCTCCCTAGCACCAACAATGGAGCTCCCCCTAGTTGTTTTTGGTAATATATCCTCACTATTGCTAATGGAGTCCTCTTGTTTGCTATTTCCCGCGGTATTTCTAGTTTGCAATATTGGTTTTATCTTATCTTTGACTAAACTTGTTTCCCTACTATGGCTCCTGTCCCCTATGAGGTCATTTATATGTATTCCTTCCTGCGTATAGTTCCCGACTACCTGGACAAAATCTCCAGCTTCACCATTTCTGTCTCCCAGGAGAGCATCTCCAGCTTCACCATTACTGTCTCCCAGGACAGCACCTCCAGCTTCACCATTACTGTCTCCCAGGACAGCACCTCCAGCTTCACCATTACTGTCTCCGAGGACAGCACCTCCAGCTTCACCATTACTGTCTCCCAGGTTAGGTTAGTTTAGGTTAGGTTAGGTTAGGTTAGGTTAGATTGGGTTAGGTTAGACTTGGTTAGGTTAGGTTAGGTTAGGTTGGGTTAGGTTAGGCTTGGTTAGGTTAGGTTAGGTTAGGTTAGATTGGGTTAGGTTAGGCTTGGTTAGGTTAGGTTAGGTTAGGTTGGGTTAGGTTAGGCTTGGTTACATTAGGTTAGGTTAGGTTGTGTTAGGTTAGGTTAGGTTAGGTTGGGTGAGGTTAGGCTTGGTTAGGTTAGGTTAGGTTAGGTTAGGTTAGGTTAGGTTAGGTTAGGTTAGGATAGCTTAGGTTAGGTTAGGTAAGGTTAGGCTAGGTTAGGTTAGGTTAGGTTAGGTTAGGTTAGGTTAGATTGGGTTAGGTTAGGCTTGGTTAGGTTAGGTTAGGTTAGGTTAGGTTGGGTTAGGTTAGGCTTGGTTACATAAGGTTAGGTTAGGTTAGGTCAGGTTAGATTGGGTTAGGTTAGGCTTGGTTAGGTTAGGCTAGGTTAGGTTAGGTTAGGCTGTGTTAGCCTGGGACAGGTTAGGTTAGGTTAGGTTAGGTTAGGTTAGGTTAGGTAAGGTTAGGCTGGGTTAGGCAGGGTTAGGTTAGGTTAGGTTAGGTTAGGTTAGGTTAGGTTAAGTTAGGTGAGGTTAAGTTAGGTTAGGTTAGGTTACGTTAGGGTAGGCTGGGTTAGGCTGGGCTAGGTTAGGTTAGGTTAGGTTAGGTTACGCTGGGTTACGTTAGGTTACGTTAATTTAGATTAGGTTAAATTAACACAACACCAATAATTACAGTAAAAGTGCGATCACGTAATGGAGACAGTCACACCTGACTGTCTTAGTCACCGTAAATTGTTAGGTAAGACACATATGCAACAGTTAGGTATCTTTATTTCGAAACGTTTCGCCTACACAGTAGGCTTCTTCAGTCGAGTACAGAAAAGTTGATAGAAGCAGAAGATACTTGAAGACGATGTAATCAGTCCATCACCCTTAAAGTTTGAGGTGGTCAGTCCCTCAGTCTGGAGAAGAGTATTGTTCCATAGTCTGAAACAATATGGATTTGAAGTGACAGGATGGAGCCTTATATAACGCCAGGAGGTGAGACGTAGGCCACTAGTAGAGGTAAGAATGTTGTCGTTGGAAGGTCAGGTCCCTCTCAAATCCAGCCATTCTCACTACATCTCACCTCCAGGCGTTATATAAGGCTCCATTCTGTCACTTCAAATCCATATTGTTTCAGACAACGGAACAATGCTCTTCTCCAGACTGAGGGACTGACCACCTCAAAACTTTAAGGGTGATGGACTGATTACATCGTCTTCAAGTATCTTCTGCTTCTATCAACTTTTCTGTACTCGACTGAAGAAGCCTACTGTGTAGGCGAAACGTTTCGAAATAAAGATACATAACTGTTGCATATGTGTCTTACCTAACAACCTGTCGGTATTTTATACCATTTGAATTTTCTCACCGTAAATTGCTGACTTTGATTAGAACGATGGACTAGAGTGGTAAATTCCTGGGTAAACTTACGTGATTTGTGAATGTGAATTATTATTATTCGTTATTATTATTATTATTATTATTATTATTATTATTATTATTATTATTATTATCATTATTATTATTATTATTATTATTATTATTATTGTTATTATTATTATTATTATTATTATTATTATTATTATTATCATTATTATTATTATTATTATTATTATTATTATTATTATTATTATTATTATCATTATTATTACTATCATTGTTATTATTATTGTTATTATTATTATGAGTAGAAATAATTTTGTACCTGGGGAGAAAGAACTAATCGGGTTTGATTCAAAGAAATGAATAGTTTATGATCCTGGGATCAAGAGCTCGTCACCAGCATCAGTTGTGGGAAAACAAGTGATGCTGGTGTAGAGTGACGTACTAGACAAGGGAACCATCACCAGTGGCTGAGGTTCAGTACCGTGAACCATCACCAGTGGCTGAGGTTGTAAGTACCGTGAACCATCACCAGTGGCTGAGATTGTCACTACAGGGAACCATCACCAGTGGCTGAGGTTGTTAGTACCGTGAACCATCACCAGTGGCTGAGATTGTCACTAAAGGGAACCATCACCAGTGGCTGAGATTGTCACTAAAGGGAACCATCACCAGTGGCTGAGGTTGTTAGTACCGTGAACCATCACCAGTGGCTGAGATTGTCACTAAAGGGAACCATCACCAGTGGCTGAGATTGTCACTAAAGGGAACCATCACCAGTGGCTGAGGTTGTTAGTACCGTGAACCATCACCAGTGGCTGAGGTTGTCAGTACAGGGAACCATCACCAGTGGCTGAGGTTGTCACTACAGGGAACCATCACCAGTGGCTGAGGTTGTCAGTACAGGGAACCATCACCAGTGGGTGAGGTTGTTAGTACCGTGAACCATCACCAGTGGCTGAGATTGTCACTACAGGGAACCATCACCAGTGGCTGAGGTTGTCACTACAGGGAACCATCACCAGTGGCTGAGGTTGTCAGTACAGGGAACCATCACCAGTGGCTGAGGTTGTCAGTACAGGGAACCATCACCAGTGGCTGAGGTTGTCAGTACAGGGAACCATCACCAGTGGTTGAGGTTGCCAGTACAGGGAACCATCACCAGTGGCTGAGGTTGTCAGTACCGTGAACCATCACCAGTGGCTGAGTTTGTTAGTACCGTGAACCATCACCAGTGGCTGAGTTTGTTAGTACCGTGAACCATCACCAGCGGCTGAGGCTGTTAGTACCGTGAACCATCACCAGTGGTTGAAGTTGTTAGTACCGTGAACCATCACCAGCGGCTGAGGTTGTTAGTACATGGAACCATCACCAGTGGCTGAGGTTGTCAGTTCCGTGAACCATCACCAGTGGCTTAGGTTGTCAGTTCCGTGAACCATCACCAGTGGCTGAGGTTGTCACTACAGGGAACTATCACCAGTGGCTGAGGTTGTCACTACAGGAAACCATCACCAGTGGCTAAGGTTGTCACTACAGGGAACCATCATCAGTGGCTGAGGTTGTCACTAAAGGGAACCATCACCAGTGGCTGAGGTTGTCACTACAGGGAACCATCACCAGTGGGTGAGGTTGTCACTACAGGGAACCATCACCAGTGGCTGAGGTCGTCATTACAGGGAACCATCGCCGGTGGATGAGGTTGTCACTACAGGGAATCATCACCAGTGGCTGAGGTTGCCAGTACAGGGAACCATCACCAGTGGCTGAGGTTGTCAGTACAGGGAACCATCACCAGTGGCTGAGGTTGTCAGTACAGGGAACCATCACCAGTGGCTGAGGTTGCCAGTACAGGGAACCATCACCAGTGGCTGAGGTTGTCACTACAGGGAATCATCACCAGTGGCTGAGGTTGCCAGTACAGGGAACCATCACCAGTGGCTGAGGTTGCCAGTACAGGGAACCATCACCAGTGGCTGAGGTTGTCAGTACCGTGAACCATCAACAGTGGCTGAGGTTATCAGTACAGGGAACCATCACCAGAGGCTGAGGTTGTTAGTACAGGAAACCATCACCAGTGACTGAGGATGTCACTACAGGGAACCATCACCAGTGGCTGAGGTTGTCAGTACAAGGAACCATCACCAGAGGTTGAGGTTGTCAGTTCAGGGAACCATCACCAGTGGCTGAGTTTGTCACTACAAGGAACCATCACCAGTGGCTGAGGTTGTCAGAAGAGGGAACCATCACCAGTGGCTGAGGTTGTCAGTACAGGGAACCATCACCAGTGGCTGAGGTTGTCACTACAGGAAACCATCACCAATGGCTGATGTTGTCAGTACAGGGAACAATCACCAGTGGGTGAGGTTGTCAGTACAGCGAACCATCACCAGTGGCTGAGGTTGTCAGTACAGGGAACCATCAGCATTGGCTGAGGTTGTCACTATAGAGAACCATCACCAGTGGCTGAGGTTGTCACTACAGGGAACCATCACCAATGGCTGATGTTGTCAGTACAGGGAACCATCACCAGTGGCTGAGGTTGTCACTACAGGGAACCACTACCAGCGGCTGAGGTTGTCAGCACAGGGAACCATCACTAGTGGCTAAGGTTGTCAGTACAGGGAACCATCACTAGTGGCTGAGGTTGTCAGTACAGAGAACCATCACCAGTGGCTGAGGTTGTCACTACAGGGAACCATCACCAGTGGCTGAGGTTGTCAGTACAGGGAACCATTACCAGTGGCTGAGGTTGTCAGTTCAGGGAACCATCACCAGTGGCTGAGGTTGTCACTACAGGGAACCATCACCAGTGGCTGAGGTTGTCAGGAGAAGGACCCAGCGCTCGCCAGTTAACTAGCTACACTTGTAGCTAGAGAAATGGCAAATAGGCTGCTGCACCTCCAACTAATTAGGTCAGTACATGATTAACACTGGCGTCAGGAAACACTTATTCTATTTCCTGACATTCCTTACCTAATGTAAGTAGCAGTACGCTGGCGACCCTATGCTTGCAGGACGTCCCAAGCAGTCACCCTCGGGACCCCGTGCTTGCAAGACGTCCCTAGCAGTCACACTCGGGACCCCGTGCTTGCCGGAAGTCCCAAGCAGCCGCACTCGGGACCCCGTGCTTGCAGAACGTCCCAAGAAATCACACTCAGGACCCCGTGCTTTGCAAGACGTCCCAAGAAGTCACACTCGGGACTCCGTGCTTGCAAGACGTCCCAAGCAGTAACAATCGGGACCCAATGCTTGCAAGACGTCCCAAGAAGTCACACTCGGGCCCCAATGCTTGCAAGACGTCCCAAGCAGTCAGACACAAGATTCTGTGCTTGCAAGACGTCCCAAGCAGTCAGACACAAGATTCTGTGCTTGCAAGACGTCCCAAGCAGTCACACTCGGGAACCCGTGCTTGCAAGACTCCCCAAGAAGTCACACTCAGGACCCCATGCTTGCAAGATGTCCCAAGAAGTCACACTCGGGACCCCATGCTTGCAAGATGTCCCAAGAAGTCACACTCGGGACCCCATGCTTGCATGACGTCCAAAGCAGTCACACTCAGGACCCTGTGCTTGCAAGATATCCCAAACAGTCACACTCGGGCCCCCGTGCTTGCAGGACGTCGCAAACAGTCACAGTCAGGTTCCCATGCTTGCAATCCATCCCAAACAGCGAAACTCGGGACCCCGTGCATGCAGGACGTCCAAAACAGCCACACTCAGGTCCTTGTGCTTGCAAGCCGTCCCAAACAGTCACACTCGGGACCCCGTGCTTGCAAGACGTCCCAAGCAGTCACACTCGGGACCCCGTGCTTGCAAGACGTCGCAAGGAGTCACACACTGGATCCAATGCTTGCAAGACGCCCCAAACAGTCACACTCGGGACCTTGTGCTTGCAAGACATCCCAAGCAGTCACACTCAGGACTCTGTGCTTACAAGACGTCCCAAACAGTCACACTCGGGTCCCTGTGCTTGCAAGACGTCCCAAACTGTCACACTCGGGACCCCGTGCTTGCAAGCCGTCCCAAGCAGTCACACTCAGGATCCCATGCTTGCAAGATGTCCCAAGCAGTCACACTCAGAACCCTGTGCTTGCAAGACGTCCCAAACAGTCACACTCAGGATCCCATGCTTGCAAGACGTCCCAAACAGTCACACTCAGGATCCCATGCTTGCAAGACGTCTCAAGCAGTCACACTCAGGATCCCATGCTTGCAAGACGTCCCAAGCAGTCACACTCAGGACTCTGTGCTTGCAAGCCGTCCCAAACAGTCACACTCGGGACCCTGTGCTTACAAGCCGTCCCAAGCAGTCACACTCAGGATCCCATGCTTGCAAGACGTCCCATGCAGTCACACTAGGACCCTGTGCTTGCAAGACGTCCCAAACAGTCACACTCAGGACCACATGCCTGCAAGCCATGTCGTCACCTAGAATAAAAACACACAATAATCCCGGCTACTACTCAATCACAAAACCTTAAACTGCGTTACATGGAATCAGAGGCTCATTCATTTCAACCAAACGCAGCTGTAATTATGTACCAACTTTTTAAGCCCGACGAATTTCCACATTAGAAGCCTCAGTGAGGAACCTAGTTTGAAAGTGTTTCACACAGTTCTCTGAGTAAGTCAGCATTACCTGTCACAGTGTTAGAAATTGTGCAATCATCGTAAACACTCAGATTTTGGTGGTGTTGCCTGAGGGCCAGTTGTGGGTGTCTGCGTGCAGGCCGTGTCAACACCCTCCAGCAACATGTATCAGTCTGCACAATGGTAAGTGTTCTTACTCAGTAATATTAAGTGATCAAAGAAGCGCCCCAAGAAGAATGTGAATGTGTAGTGAGAGTGTTGGTGTGTTGACAAGAGTTACTTTTGCAGGCTGGCAACACAAGCAACCTGGCCAGTGCCACGCTCATCTACAACGAGAATCGACCATACGGCCAGAATGAATATTCACGATATTACACTGGTATGTATATTTTTTTACGTCACAGAGCAATCATACCTAAGCTCATTATATAACCCAACTCTGAGGTATACCGCCTATTTTAGTATGCAATCCACATATTTTTTTTATCAAACGTCTTATTGATAAGAGATGGTATCAGATACAGACTAATGTGAAATAAGACATTTTCGTTTGGGAAACCATTGTAATCCTATAGAGAGAAGATAATAAGCGAGGTATATACAGTAGTGAAGAGAGAATAAGAACTTACGCAGAGGGTTGGGACCGCTACCCGAATACTCACAGTGTCTTGATAGGGTAGAGTTAATTTCAGCCAAACCCTTAGGAATAATGATGCTGCAGTGTTGTAGGCGACAGTGATGGCGATTACAATCATCACACTTTCCCTACGACATCACTGTCTGAGTAGGTCTTCTTCACTGATGATATGTCTGGCCTAATTGTGAGAGATATGATGATTGTGAGAGATATGGTGGATGACACATTCATTGTTGTGGTCATCCCTGGTGCTGGTGCTCCAGGTTTATACAGGTCGCTACCATTTATAACTTTTCACATCTTCCATTTGGAATTATGTATACTTTTGTTTTATATTGAGTTAGTCCGACAGTTTCTCCTGGATTAGTTTTTTTTAATTTTGATGGAAGTCAGAGTGTGTTAGCAATGTTGTCAGCCCCTTCATCTTGCAGAGTAATGTATGTGAGTGTTTCCTAGCAGTGTAATCCCTAGTACTCTCCCTCAACACTCAGTAATATATGTGAGTGTTTCCTAGCAGTGTAATCCCTAGTACTCTCCCTCAACACTCAGTAATATATGTGAGTGTTTCCTAGCAGTGTAATCCCTAGTACTCTCCCTCAACACTCAGTAATATATGTGAGTGTTTCCTAGCAGTGTAATCCCTAGTACTCTCCCTCAACACTCAGTAATATATGTGAGTGTTTCCTAGCAGTGTAATCCCTAGTACTCTCCCTCAACACTCAGTAATATATGTGAGTGTTTCCTAGCAGTGTAATCCCTAGTACTCTCCCTCAACACTCAGTAATATATGTGAGTGTTTCCTAGCTATGTAATCCCTAGTACTCTCCCTCAACACTCAGTAATATATGTAAGTGTTTCCTAGCAGTGTAATCCCTAGTACTCTCCCTCAACACTCAGTAATATATGTGAGTGTTGTCTAGCTATGTAATCCCTAGTACTCTCCCTCAACACTCAGTAATATATGTGAGTGTTGTCTAGCTATGTAATCCCTAGTACTCTCCCTCAACACTCAGTAATATATGTGAGTGTTGTCTAGCTATGTAATCCCTAGTACTCTCCCTCAACACTCAGTAATATATGTGAGTGTTGCCTAGCTATGTAATCCCTAGTACTCTCCCTCAACACTCAGTAATATATGTGAGTGTTGCCTAGCTATGTAATCCCTAGTACTCTCCCTCAACACTCACTTAGTAATATATGTGAATGTTTCCTAGCAGTGTAATCCCTAGTACTCTCCCTCAACACTCACTTAGTAATATATGTGAGTGTTTCCTAGCAGTGTAATCCCTAGTACTCTCCTTCAACACTCACTTAGTAATATATGTGAGTGTTGCCTAGCTATGTAATCCCTAGTACTCTCCCTCAACACTCAGTAATATATGTGAGTGTTTCCTAGCAGTGTAATCCCTAGTACTCTCCCTCAACACTCAGTAATATATGTGAGTGTTGTCTAGCTATGTAATCCCTAGTACTCTCCCTCAACACTCAGTAATATATGTGAGTGTTGTCTAGCTATCTAATCCCTAGTACTCTCCCTCAACACTCAGTAATATATGTGAGTGTTGTCTAGCTATGTAATCCCTAGTACTCTCCCTCAACACTCAGTAATATATGTGAGTGTTGCCTAGCTATGTAATCCCTAGTACTCTCCCTCAACACTCAGTAATATATGTGAGTGTTGTCTAGCTATGTAATCCCTAGTACTCTCCCTCAACACTCAGTAATATATGTGAATGTTGTCTAGCTATGTAATCCCTAGTACTCTCCCTCAACACTCAGTAATATATGTGAGTGTTGTCTAGCTATGTAATCCCTAGTACTCTCCCTCAACACTTAGTGATATATGTGAGTGTTGCCTAGCTATGTAATCCCTAGTACTCTCCCTCAACACTCAGTAATATATGTGAGTGTTTCCTAGCAGTGTAATCCCTAGTACTCTCCCTCAACACTCAGTAATATATGTGAGTGTTGTCTAGCTATGTAATCCCTAGTACTCTCCCTCAACACTCAGTAATATATGTGAGTGTTGTCTAGCTATGTAATCCCTAGTACTCTCCCTCAACACTCAGTAATATATGTGAGTGTTGTCTAGCTATGTAATCCCTAGTACTCTCCCTCAACACTCAGTAATATATGACTCACGAAATCGTAATGACACGATTGCAAACAAACCATACCCCGGCCGGGATTGAACCCGCGGTCATAGAGTGTAGAAATATACCTAGTTGGACGAATCTCATTGTGGCTAGCTGGTCTAGTGGCTAACGCGACGGGCTGGAGTTTTGAGACTCTATGACCGCGGGTTCAATCCCGGCCGGGGTATGGTTAGTAATATATGTGAGTGTTGTCTAGCTATGTAATCCCTAGTACTCTCCCTCAACACTCACTTAGTAATATATGTGAGTGTTGTCTAGCTATGTAATCCCTAGTACTCTCCCTCAACACTCACTTAGTAATATATGTGAGTGTTGTCTAGCTATGTAATCCCTAGTACTCTCCCTCAACACTCTCTGATATGTTGTGATGGATCAAGGATCCTGTCTGATGATTGTAAGAACACAACTTGAAGGATCAGGAAATACTGAATGTTTTAAAGCAGATAACCGTGATCACCTTCTCCTGGTTTTTGTATCAGTGTAAAAAAATCATGTAGGAAATTGTCTTTGTTTAAAGATTTTATAAATATTTTGATATATAATTATCTCCATTTGTAAGGAGCAAGATATCAAGTTCATCTTTTTTCTCCTCGACAATAAACGTAGTGGAAGACTCGACGGAGTTGAACTTGCATCGTATTATAGAACTGGAGTCGAGGAGCCTGGGCGCCAGTGACCTTCGAGAAGGTATTCCCATGAATTCAATTGTATCAGTCGACTAAGTGTCCCCAAAAACCTGTCTGGGACGTTACCCAAATATGTATCCATATTCATGGCCACAATTATCAAGCATATCTTCAACATTTTTGGAACCACGTCAAATGCATGAACTTGAAAAATAATTATGTTTTGACGTTAATGTTTTTCTCTTAATGTTGTGAACGTACAGTCACCATTGTCGTACTCTGCTCTAAGGTGTCTTTATATGGAACATCTGCGGGAGGATCAAATAAGCTAATCTTGCTGAGGGATGTGACGAAGCTGTACGCACCTAATTGTACTCTCCTAATTGTACTCTCCTAATTGTGGTTGCAGGGGTCGAGACTCAGCTCCTGGCCCCGCCTCTTCACTGATCGCTACTAGGTCCTCTCCCTCTCTGCTTCCTGAGCTTTGTCATACCTCTTCTTAAAACTATGTATGGTTCCTGCCTCCACTACTTCACTTGCTAGGCTATTCCACTTCCTGACGACTCTATGACTGAAGAAAAACTTCCTAACGTCCCTGTGACTCGTCTGAGTCTTCAGCTTCCAGTTGTGACCCCTTGTTTCTGTGTTCCCTCTCTGCAACATCCTGTCTCTGTCCATCTTGTCTATTCACCACAGTATCTTGTATGTCGTTATCATGTCTCCCCTGGCCCTTCTGTCCTCCAGTGTCGTCAGTCCGATTTCCCTCAACCTTTCCTCGTACGACATTCCCCTGAGCTCTGGAACTAGCCTTGTTGCAAACCTTTGTACTTTCTCTAACTTTTCGACGTGCTTGACCAGGTGTGGGTTCCAAACTGGTGCTGCATACTCCAGTATGGGCCTAACACACACAGTGTACAGTGTCTTGAACGATTCCTTATTAAGGTATCGGAATGCTATTCTCAGGTTTGCCAGGCGCCCGTATGCTGCAGCAGTTATTTGGTTGATGTGTGCCTCTGGTGACGTGCTCGGTGTTATGGTCACCCCAAGATCTTTCTCGCTGAGTGAGGTCTGTAGTCTTTGTCCACCTAGCCTATACTCTGTCTGCGGTCTTCTTTGCCCCTCCCCAATCTTCATGACTTTGCATCTGGCAGGGTTGAATTCGAGAAGCCAGTTTCTGGACCACGTGTCCAGCCTGTCCAGGTCTCTTTGCAGTCCTGCCTCATCCTCATCCGATTTAATTCTTCTCATCAGCTTCACATCATCTGCGAATAGGGACACTTCAGAGTCTATTCCTTCCATCATGTCGTTCGCATATATCAAAAATAGCACTAGTCCTAGAACTGACCCCTGTCGGACCCCGCTCGTCACAGGCGCCCACTGTGATACCTCTTCACGTACCATGACTCGTTGTTGTCTCCCTGTCAGGTATTCCCTGATCCATTGCAGTGCCCTCCATGTTATATGCGCCTGATCCTCCAGCTTCTGCACTAATCTCTTGTGAGGAACTGTGTCAAAGGCCTTCCTGCAGTCCAGGAAAATGCAATCAACCCACCCCTCTCTCTCGTGTCTTACTTCTGTTACCTTGTCATAAAACTCCAGACGGTTTGTGACACAGAAATAAATAAATAACAAAAAGGCACAATACCGTGACTGGAACGATACACAAATAACCCGCACATAAAAGACAGAAGCTTACGACGACGTTTCGGTCCGACTTGGACCATTGACAAAGTCACACTAACAGAGGAGGAGCAGGACGGCTATATATAGGCAGGAAGAGGTGGAGGTAGTAGTAGTGGTAGAGGTAGTAGTAGTAGTAGTAGTACAAGAAATGTATATAATACCGACAGGATGAAATGACACATGCACAACACCCGGGCATCCCCACCGTAGACGTTTCGCCATCCAGCCAGCCACTGGATGGCGAAACGCCCACAACAAAGACAACCAGACGCCGCACATGTGTCTAATTTCAGTAGATGTAGTAGAAGAAGAAGAGGTAGTAGTAGTGGTAGTGGTAGAAGTGGGAAATAAGGAAGACGAGCCAGTCAAATACAAAGGAAGGGGAGCACTGCAAGAGAGCTAGAAACCCACAGAGGGAGAGCAAGCGCACCGAGGTGCGTGAAAGGGGAAGTGGTGAAATAAAATAAAGAAGGAACAGAAACACGAGACAGGAGAGAGAAAGACAACCCAGAGGAGAAAAGGAGAGAGGAAAGGGGAAGAGGAAGAAGAAAAAGAAGAAGAAAAAATGAGGATTCAGGTTAAGTCACGGGTGTTCTGTGTGTGTGTGTGTGTTGTGTTTGTGACACAGGATTTCCCTTCCATGAATCCATGCTGGTTTTCATTTATAGTCTTGTTCCATTCCAGGTGTTCCACCACTCTCCTCCTGATAATCTTCTTCATGACTTTGCACACAATGCATGTCAGAGACACAGGTCTGTAGTTTAGTGTCTCGTTTCTGTCTCCTTTCTTAAATAAGGGGACTACATTTGCCGTCTTCCATATCTCAGGTAGTTGCCCAGTTTCAAGGGATGTGTTGAAGATTGTGAGTAGGGGCACGCACAGCATCTCTGCTCCTTCTCTAAGGACCCACGGGGAGATGTCCGGTCCCATCGCCTTTGAGGTATTAAGTTCACTTTGCAGCTTCTGCACCTCCTCCTCAGTTGTTCGTATGTCATCCAACACTTGTTGGTATATTCCCTCTTGATGTTCCCTTCTGTGCTGTCTTCCCAGAGCCCTTCCTGTCTCTACTCTAAAAACTTCTTTAAATCTCCTGTTTAGCTCCTCACATACCTCCTGATCATTTCTTGTGAGTTCTCCACCTTCTGTCCTCAGTCTGATCACCTGGTCTTTGACTGTTGTCTTCCTCCTGATGTGGCTATACAACAATTTCGGGTCAGTCTTGACTTTCGAGGTTATGTTATTTTCACACTGTCGCTGGGCTTCCCTCCTTACCTGTGCATACTCGTTTCTGGCTCTGCGACTAATCTCCCTATTTTCATGTGTTCTCTGCCTTCTGTACTTTTTCCATTCTCTATTGCACTTAGTTTTTGCCTCCTTACACCGTCGGGTAAACCAGGGGCTCGTTCTGGTCTTCCCATTGTTTCTGTTGCCCTTGGGAATAAACCGTTCCACTGCCTCCTTGCATTTTGTTGTTACATATTCCATCATTTCATTTACTGGCTTTCCTGCCAGTTCTCTGTCCCACGGAACCTCCTGCAGGAAGTTCCTCAAACCTATGTAGTCCCCTCTTTTATAGTCTGGCTATTCCCATTCAACTCCTGTTACTCTCTCCACTTGCAACTCTACTATGTATTCAAAGCACAGAATCACGTGGTCACTAGCTCCTAGGGGACTCTCATATGTGATGTCCTCAATGTCTGAACTGCCCAGGGTGAATACAAGGTCCAATCTTGCTGGTTCGTCCTCCCCTCTCACTCTGGTAGTGTCCTTAACATGTTGGTGCATGAGGTTTTCCAGCACCACATCCAACATCTTGGCTCTCCATGTTTCGGGACCTCCATGTGGCTCCAGGTTTTCCTAGTCAGTCTCCCTGTGGTTGAAATCACACATAACCAGTAACTTTGCTCTGCTGGAGTGAGCTCTTCTTGCTACCTCAACAAGTGTGTCCACCATTGCTCTGTTGCTCTCTTCATATTCCTCTCATGGCATCCTGCAGTTCTGTGGTGGGTTATACATCACTGCAATGACCACCTTGTGCTCCCCAGAGTGAAGTGTACCTACTATGTAGTCTCTTTCTCCTGTCTCGTCTATGCCTCCCATTTTCTCGAATTTCCATCGGTTTTTTACGAGCAGAGTAACCCCACCTCCCCCCCTGCCTATCTTTTCTCATGATCTGATATCCTGGTGGGAAGATTGCATCTGTTATTGTCTCGGTGAGTTTTGTTTCTGTAATTGCTATGATGTCTGGGGACTTCTCATTGATTCTTTCTTGCCACTCCTCATATTTATTCGTTAGTCCATCCGCATTTGTGTACCAAACCTTCAACTTTTGTTCTAATACTGTAACTGTGGTCCTGGGGGAATACTGGGGTTGGGAGAGCAGGAGCCCTGGTGGGGGCTTGTGGGGGGTTGCAGTGGAGGTGGAGGAAGAGCCCCCATAGGGGGTTGCTGTTGGGGTAGGGTTCGTGGTGCGGGGGGTGGGAACAGAGGGATCGGTGTGTGATTGTTGGTTTAAATTGTTCAGTTGCCTTGGGAGTGTCGTGGTTGGAGTCCTTCTGCAGGTGTTTCTGGGGGGTGTGCTTGTCCTTCCACCTGTGCCTGGGTTATCCTGCTCTTCTTTGTCATTTCCTATCATTCTTCCTTTCGTTTTTGCACTCTCTCTTTCAATAACATCCTTTCCTCCTGTGTTCTGTCTCGACCGAGGTACACACTCTTGAATTCCTGTTTGACTCTCAGCCGTGCTTTCTCCTGCAGGATCATGGTTCGAGTTGATTCTGCCTTGAAAATTACTTTGAGAGGCCGTTTCCTTCTCTTTGTGAACCACCCGATTCTTCGAAAATTTGCCACCTGGGTCATGTCTCCCTCGCCTATCACCTTCATGATACCTTCAATCACTTTTTTCTCCTCCTGTTTTCTTTCATCATAGGTTTCCCTTCAGCTTCGTCTAGCCCATAGACAAAAACTGATCTCTCCATTTACACCTCCTACTGTGACTCCCATTGCATCCTCTGAGGTGTTTTAGTTCCTTCCCGTGGAGTGTTCCTTCCTTCAGTCCCTTCCCTAGCTGTGTTATATATGCTATGTGTTTGTCATGTCATCCAAGCATCTCAGTGCAGTCCCTGGAGTTTATCTGGAGTTTACCTGGAGAGTGTTTCGAGGGTCAACGCCCCCGCGGCCCGGTCTGAGACCAGGCCTCATAGCGGATCAGGGTCTGATTAACCAGGCTGTTACTGCTGGCCATAAGACTCGTAGGAATTTCGAGATCGACGAGTTTTCTCTTCAGATCTTGTTAGGGAATGTTTAAAAGATGGGTAAAATCTTGGGCAGACATGTGACAGTACTTATACTGAACGCCATTTTGTTTTCTGCAAATGCGTGAAGTAGCTAGTTTTAAACTTCATAAATTTATACATAATCTGACATCATTTTTGTGTCCCTCATAATATTTCCTATAAGATAAAACTGTTTTGACGGTAATAAAATAATTTGGATTGTCAGTAAACTACAATGAAATTATGGAATCCCGGAGAAACCTTGGACAACACACCACGAAAACATTCTGTGAACCTGCTCGTCCGAGTCATTGTACCAGAAGCAACTTTACTGTAGCAGTTGTGGATAATTTTGTCCATGAAGAGGCAAGTCTTTCAGATCTACGGGGGTCCCATAATATTATAATAGGTCTTATTTCAGGAAACTCAAAGCGTAATTTCCAGCAAACCAAAGTTGTCAAAAATACTTTATAATAAACTTTGGAAACGGTCTGTTGCTCTGCTTCCATGTCACCAGATTAAAAATTATTGGAAGCCATCAACACCTGTTACATTTCCAATATATTTCAAAATCACTGAAAAGTCTAATATTTTACCATATGATGAGATCAAGAAGAAAGAGACAGTGATAAGTATATTGCAGTCTGTTGAAGGGTTACACCCAAGAACACTGACAGTGTCTGGTATTCATGCTCTCATCTCAAAAGCAAATGTTCCGCTATATGTTGGTTTTCCCAATACTGCCTTATCTAGTGACAACATACGATATTGTATATTCATGCATGAGGAACTTTTAAAGATTGCTGATACATCTCGGTCAACGAGCACTGTCAGTGGCATGTGGTGAAGGCGTTTTCCACATAGCAACAGAAATTCAGTTGGTTACCAACGATTTCCCAGACCTTGTGCTGCTCCTGGGATCCTTCCGTATGTGTAATATTCTACTTGCATGCATTGGAAAATACGAAGACTTCCTCATTAATAACCATGCATTTGGTACAACAGTGACAGTGTCCTTAAAGGTACCAATTACGTAAGGTCAGTTAAAGGAATGTTTAGGCTAACAGAAGTTACTGAGAAGCTGAAACGGAAAGCATTTTTGAGTATTATTGATGATGTTGCTGGATTAGCTACACAAGTTGGTGATAAGCTTTAGGAAAAACTCAAAAGAAAATGCACAACTCAAGTTTCAAGAGTTGATAGTAACATCAGAAGAAACATTGAAATTGTTGAATATTTTCACATGGGAAAAAGTTCAGAATTCTGAGAAGTGCAAATATCTGGAGAGATTTCTGCATGTAATAAGTCTTTTAAAGAACCTCATAAGAGCGGATATTGTAGGATGTGTTTACAATTTTCCACATTTATGATATAGTAAATTATCTGAGATGGGGTTCACTGTTCTACTAGCCAATGGTGGCTCTTAGACCCGTCACCCTGAGTTATGTGATCGCTTCATAAAAGGTCGTTTTCTTGTAGAAAGGACAAATGGCCTGTTTAACCCCGTGGGTGTCGACATGGCTCTCGAGCAGACGATAGACCTATCTCAGAAGTCAGCCGGAGGAATCATTAGCCAAAAAAAGGAAGGACTGTATTGCTGAGTGAGAGCTTTTGCTTACCATGAACTCCTTCTCATAAGAAAGAAATTTCAAGAGCTGCTGAGCATGGCACTGGTTGATTACGAGCTGATAATGCCTCAAGAAGCCTCAGAAATAGAATATAAGCCAATATCCAGCCGATGCCCCTGAATGTTGAAAGCAGTGAAAATCCATAACTTGGAAAAGGTGAAGCTAAGCTTCACAAAATTATAACCAATGAATGTGTCTCAACAATGAATGCCAAGATGTTCCAATTTTTGACTACAGCACAACAAGTTGTCTCCATGTTCCAGAGGAAAGGTTTATAATCCCGCACAAAACCACTATTAGCAACTATTCACAAGCCAAGGCTCCTCAGACACGCAGACAAAAAAACTAAACAGAAACAAAGTGTGAGTAATACCATCAAACATCTTTCGAAGGTTCATAGGAATGTTCATATCGTCAAGGAGAGGAATAACAACGGCAGGAATTCTTGCCGAAGATGTTTCACCTTCATCCTTATTAGATGAGAAAGGCGCTACTATTAAACCCAAGAAGTCTCAACTTATGTCCCGTGTCCGGTGCCCCGTGGCCTGGTGGCTAAGGTCACCAGGTTCGATTCCCTGCGAGGGTTGAAGCATTGGGAGTGTTTCTTTACACCCGTTGTCTATGTTCCCCATCAGTAAAATGGGAACCTGGGTGTTAGTCGACTGGTGTGGGTCGCATCCTGAGACATGCTCAGCATAACAAGTGGCTTTCTATATAGTAGTATGTCAGTGATGTCAGCTATGGTCTGTATACCTTGTACATGTACTTGTAGAAATAAAGGTATTATTATTATATTATTATCATTATTATTATTATTATATTAGTTGGCAAAATAATTAGATATCACAGACAGAAAATTAGCACAAAGAGCATTCCCTGAACACCAGTATTGTTGATAATGTTATGAATTCCTATGGAAGGATGACAGTTAAGGGAAACAACACATTTAAAGACCTGTTTACAACGCTTTACAATAATGTGAATAATATCTGCAAATTCAGTCGTGTTGATTATGTTTTGGTCAGCTACATTCATCATCAATCAAAAATACTAAGAGAAAGATGGTCTTCTGTAGAACCACTACTGTTGGCTTCCATTGCTACGAAGCTTCTCGTTCAGGTGTCAAGAGTTTGGGCGTCAGTTTACAAAAAAGTTTATTTAAGATACCCTGACAGAATATCTTAAGAAGGTATCAACTATTCAACAATTTGAAATTGTCGTTAGTATCGTGTTACATAAAAGTGATGCGACTCCAGCAGTAGCACTAAGAGACAGAAACTACACATCAGTCAAGGATGCTCTTCGAATACCTGTTGAGGAGGCTGACTTACGTGTTAGTCTTCACGTTTCCGTTAAATAAAGGTTGCTGAGTGTTGTTGTGCTTTCAAATGACACAGTTGCCTTGTAATATACATTTCTAAAAGCTTCTTCTTGAAAATGGACTGGCTTAACTGTGAAGGAGAAAGTCGGCATCAGATATCATACCACAAGAAGAAAAGATTGGTCCTACCAGAGGCGTCTTTCTTCCTTGTCATTTTCCCACAGGATCTGATGTAACCAGTAAGATAGTCACCAAAGTATCATCGCTCACGGCACAACCAGAAAAATATCTGCACAACACTTCGGTCGGAGTCTACCTCCAAGTACGTAATCGTTTAACCTTGCCGAGAAATACCTGGTAAAATACGTGCTTCCCTAGACAGGAGTGATCTAAAATTCAACAGACATTTACCTAGTTCCAGGTACCATCGCACTTTATCAGCAACTGTGGAAAGAGAGTACTTAGAAAAATTACTTTGCCAGTTGAAGGAGCTAACAGCATCACTAACATACTCGCTAAGACCAACACGAATGTAACCATTATGACTTCCATGAAAATTAAGGAACTAATCCAGAAGAAACTGTCGGATTAGTTCAACATAAAGCAAGAGTATATGTCATCCCAAGTGGACGATGTGAAAAGTTATATTTGGGAGTGACTTATATACCTGGAGGAACGTGTGAGAGCGCTCCAGCACTCGTTCAGTAGGAATGACCAGAATAATGCCGTCGTTATCCACCGTTATCCACTGAAGCCTGACTTATCATCAGTGAAGAAGACCTACTTAAAGAGTGACGTATGAAAAGTAAGATGACTGAAATGAAAAGTGTGATGACTGAAAAGTGTGATGATTGCAACCATCATTAAATTCGCCAACAACACTGGCAGCGTCATTATTTCAGAAGTTTTGGCTAGATTAATTCTTACCGACCACGTGCCTCTACAGCATACCTCACAGTGTGGCTGGAAATGCTTTTGTTTCCTAACATGATACAGTTCACGTGGTACAAACATTTTTATGTAAATCCATCTTGATTCACTTGTCCAATGAGTTATTTGTTCTAGCAATTCTTTAGAGACAACATTATTATGATCACCAGGCATCAGTTTCAGTCATATCATGGCACTGACTTCACGTGTCCTGTTCTACCTTCCCTGGACCACTAAATATACCTTGCTTATTCTTCCCGAGAGTAACGTCCTGTTCTGTTTGCAGACCCCAGATATATCTGAAGTATATTGGTACCTCATTCGCTTTTTTTCCAGGAATGTCACCTACAACAGCTGTTATTATTATTATTATTATTATTATTATTATTATTATTATTATTATTATTATTATTAGTAGTAGTAGTAGTAGTAGTAGTAGTAGTAGTAGTAAAGTCATAACTAATCTATGCCATCACATGTTACATTGTGATTATTTATGGCATTTTAAATTTGACTAACATTAATAAACATAATTGTTTCTAAAATTAGCGTGATTGTCCCTAACAATAATATAATTATTTACGATATTAGGATGATTTTGTCTAACACTAATTTATTTTGTTTTTCAGTGGGAAAGGCTTTTCAGTTCATCCTTTTCAACAGAAATGACAGAGATTTCATGTGTATTTGCAAGGTCCTGCTCTACAGTTAATGTTTCTTCCTCCTTCAACATCTTGAAGTAACGGAAGAAAGGACATGGTGCAGAAAATGCTTTTACTGTGCCAACGTTTCGCTCTGTGTAAGAATTATCCAGCCAATCATTGACGTGATAAAACTTTACACAGAGCGAAATTTTATCACAATAAACGCTTATCATATGCTTGTATCTTTGCTTCAATATTCTCTGCTTTATGCCTGTATATCCAAGTACATGCGGACCCCAGAATGCTTTCAAGAAACTCATGATGCTGCACTGACCAGTCAGCTCAAGGGAACACCAAGCTCACAACCAAACAATTTCTAAAATCCCATTATTCTTTACCAGCTCAAACGATTCATAACAATATCCCACCCATTCCCTCCCACGCTTGCACCCCTATATCTTGCCCCTACTGGTGCAGGACCCTTTCTCACAACGATCCTCATCCCAGCCCCCATCTCTCCTTCTCTTTCTTTACTATTCTCCCCATCCTCACTCATCCATATCCAATTTTTCCACACAATCCCACTTTTCCCTATACGTGTGGGAAATAACTAGGAGAACAGTCACCCGAAAACTGGAGTACAATAACAGACATGAAACTAATGTTGTTTACAAATGCAAATTAAATAACAAATAAGAGTAAGGAATAGAAAGAGTGGATAGTGGAGGCAACCCCAGATGTTGTAGCAATAACGAAAACCATGCTGACGGTGGTGAGAATAGATGCGGTTTTCCCACATGGAAATCAATTAATGAGAAAGGGACAGAGGAAACAGAGGACATGGAAAAATAGTGTTGCTAAGCTGGAACCAGTTGATTTTTGAGGAGATGAGCAGAATACATATCATGGAATCGAATAACTACATAATAGAGTCACTCAGAACTGGGGGATCCAGGGTGTTGTATCGCCCATTAAACAGCAGGAAAACAAAACAGGAAAATGGCGAGAACAACAACAGGGTGATGGTGGACAATAGAGCAGAAGAAGCTAGAAGAGCCTACATGGGTAATATAAAACTATTGATCTTGGGAGATTTCAACCATAAGGAAACAGACTGGCAAAGTCTGGAGCCATAACAGAGACCGACAACAAGTTGTTAATTAAAGGTGGAAAAACTTCATCAATCTGCATGTTTAGGACACAACTAGGAAGAGATGAGGTGATGAGTCAGGAGGCAAGAGTTAAAAGTGCAAGATCCTGGAAGAAATATAAAAGATATAAAATGCTGGCGAATAATTAAGCGAGCACAAAGATCGAGGAATAAGTATGCATGGGTAAAAAGAGAAGTACAGCGATTTGAGAACGACATTGGATTGAAAACTAAATCTGAGCCAAAGTAAATGCACAAATACATCAGATAGAAGACAACTATGAAACTTCAGGTTATAAGGCTGAAGAAGGAAGGAAGGGAACTCATTAAGAATAATCAGGGAGTCTGTAAGTTGGACAAAATATTTAGTGAAGTATTCTCAGTGAAACCAACAACATTGCCGAAGAGGAAGAGTAAACCACAAAGAATTAGACACAATGTACACTAAGGAAGGAGAGGTGATGAAACTACTGAGTGAACTAGATACCTCGAGGGCAAAGGGACCACACAATATGTCTCCATGAGTTCAAGGAGAGGGAGCAGAGGAACTGTGTGAACCACTAGCAGTGATCTTCAACAAGTCAGGTGCCACAGTTCTTAAAAACAGTGAATACAGCCTCAGTATTTACAAAAGAGGGACAAACATATGGATTTGAACTGGAGACCAATGTTACCCGCCTCCACTGACTGCAACGTTATAAGAATGATAATCAGAAAAGTAACCGAGCGCCTGGGAAAAAAAGCAAGAGCCATAAACAACAGCAAACACTGTTTTCAAGATGGTAAATTCTGTTTTACAAATTTGCTAGAGTTCTAAGACAAGGTAATGAAAGTTAAGCAGGAGAGAGAGATGGGTAAACTATACATTTTTGGACTGTAAGAAGGCGTTTGATACAAGAGGCAGGAATAATAGCCAGAAGAACATACAGGAATAACAAGGAAATCACTACAGTAGATAAAGAAATACTTGATAGGTAGGTGTCAGAATGGGCGAGTGTGATGACTGGGGTTCCACAACGGCCAGTACTTGGATCACTACTAAGAAAAATTAGACACGTGTAAAATCTGGGTATCTTTATTATAGACGTTTCGCTCTACAGTGGCTTTATCAATACAAATTTATGGACATAAGTGGAAGACAGTAGAACTATATACAGCTATACAGTAGAACTACAACTATGGTACGAAAAGCACCATAGTTGTGAAGATTCTGGAGCACAGGCAAGGAGCCTGGAGCTTATATACTAACGTCAGGTGGAAAGGGACGGGTAGCAGACGAGGGCATAGTCACTGGCAGGAGGGATTCCCCAGTGGAAGTAGGTCCTACTTGAGGTGGCACAGGTTAGTGGTGGTGGTAGAAGTAGTAGTTGTAGTAGTAGCCGTGAGTGCATTACCTTCAGAGTGCAGGTACGAGTGCATTACCTTCAGAGTGCAGGTACGAGTGCATTACCTTCAGAGTGCAGGTACGAGTGCATTACCTTCAGAGTGCAGGTACGAGTGCATTACCTTCAGAGTGCAGGTACGAGTGCATTACCTTCAGAGTGCAGGTACGAGTGCATTACCTTCAGAGTGCAGGTACGAGTGCATTACCTTCAGAGTGCAGGTACGAGTGCATTACCTTCAGAGTGCAGGTACGAGTGCATTACCTTCAGAGTGCAGGTACTGCACCTTCCACCTCCAGGACTTAAATGTTACCTTGTTCACCCCAACAACTCATCAGGTCATACGAACCCCTCACCCCCACTCACACCCCAACAACTCGTCAGGTCATACGAACCCCTCACCCCCACTCACACCCCAACAACTCATCAGGTCATACGAACCCCTCACTCCCACTCACACCCCAACAACTCATCAGGTCATACGAACCCCTCACCCCCACTCACACCCCAACAACTCGTCAGGTCATACGAGCCCCTCACCTCCACTCACACCCCAACAACTCGTCAGGTCATACGAGCCCCTCACCCCCACTCACACCCCAACAACTCATCAGGTCATACGAACCCCTCACCCCCACTCACACCCCAACAACTCGTCAGGTCATACGAACCCCTCACCCCCACTCACACCCCAACAACTCATCAGGTCATACGAACCCCTCACCCCCACTCACCCCCCAACAACTCGTCAGGTCATACGAACCCCTCACTCCCACTCACACCCCAACAACTCATCAGGTCATACGATCCCCTCACCCCCACTCACACCCCAACAACTCGTCAGGTCATACGAGCCCCTCACCTCCACTCACACCCCAACAACTCGTCAGGTCATACGAGCCCCTCACCTCCACTCACACCCCAACAACTCGTCAGGTCATACGAGCCCCTCACCTCCACTCACACCCCAACAACTCGTCAGGTCATACGAGCCCCTCACCTCCACTCACACCCCAACAACTCGTCAGGTCATACGAGCCCCTCACCTCCACTGTATTACAATTTAATCCAAACAACTAAAAATACAGATTAATGGCCTTTTCCTTTTTTAGTGAACACTTTGGAAAATAGTTTGTCTTTTGGAAGTTGTTGAAAGTAATCCTGTGCAGGAAACACTTCTTGACAGGTACTTCAAAGTTTATTCTCTATAAAGATTACAATGTTGAATTTACAGAATTTGGTTGTTGTGTGGTTTACATGTAGTTAAATAATGATTACAGAGTGTACCACTAGAACGCCTAGCATGGCTAGGCATTACAGAGTGTACCACTAGAACGCCTAGCATGGCTAGGCATTACAGAGTGTACCACTAGAACGCTTAGCATGGCTAGGCATTACAGAGTGTACCACTAGAACGCCTAGCATGGCTAGGCATTACAGAGTGTACCACTAGAACGCCTAGCATGGCTAGGCATTTCGGGCAGACTTAGTTTAATTCTTTATTTTAAAATATTACAAATTGTTAGGTAAGTTGGTATTATGGCTAAGTGACTAAATACTAGTTTGTGAGTTTAGCAATGTGAATGCTTTTGTTTTGGCACAGTGCATAGTTTCAGTATTGGAGTATCATAGGATTCATTAATTTAAGATTGAGATTAATATTTCTGTTTATGGTCAAATGGGTGAGTGAGTGTAAGTGTGAACCACCAGGTGGTATTCGTGTAGTTAGTTGATGGGGTGTATCAGGGAGATAAGGCACTCACATCTAAGACAATCACACAATGTAAATAAGACATACTGCTGGTTATGCATTTTATTCTGAAGACGTTTCGTCCATTACGGATTTCACCGAACGATAAAATTATGTAAAAGGGCATTTTGGTATAGTTCAGCACACTTTTTTAAGATGTTTCTCCACAAGTAGCTTCATCAGTCACATTAGGACTGAAGAAGTCACTCTTGGCGAAATGTTTGCTTTAATAAGTGTCCTGAACAGTACACAAGTGTCTTTTTCCACAGTTTTGTCAGTATCAGAACCAATGATAAAATTCCCTGCTGAACGAAACGTATTCACAGTAATATATCACAAACACAATTACTGCGTAATAGGAAAGTATACCGACATATTGTTGGTATATACTTTGTATTAACACGCTCACACAAGCCTGTTGGATGTTCACGCCCCAGGCACTCAAAACCTTCTTGACACCCTCCTAACTCTTCCTGGGATGACCCCTACCCACCCCCTCCTTCGTTCCTTCCACTCCGGATTTACACATATTCTTAGTCATTGTATTCTGTTTCATCATCTCTCAGTTCACAAACCTCAACAATCTCTTCCCTTCCCTTTGAATTATTCCTATGGTAACCCCGTTTCCATTCTAAATTCACTCACTAATATTCTCCCCCATTGCTGACCTAGGAAGTGTACAGAGAACCTTCACGGCGCGCGTAACTGCGATAAAACACCTCAGTTACTGGGAATACTTGAAGTTCCTCAACCTGTACTCCCTAGAACTCAGGCGGGAGAGATACATGATTATATACACTTGGAAAATCCTAGAGGGATTAGCACCAAATTTGCACAGGAAAAATCAGTCCCTATGAACGCAGAAGATTCGGCAGACGATGCAACATCCATCCAATGAAAAGTAGGGGCGCCACTAGCACGATAAGAGACAACACAATAAGTGTCAGGGGCCCAAGACTGTTTAACTGCCTCCCAACATACATAAGAGGGATTACCAATAGACCCCTGGCTGTCTTCAAGAAGGCGCTGGAGAGGCACCTAAAGCCAGTACTTGACCAGCCGGGCTGTGGTTAGTACGTCGGGTTGCGTACGGCCAGCAGTAACAGCCTGGTTGATCAGGCCTTGATCCACCATGAGTCCTGGTTACAGACCGGGCAGCAGGGGGCGTTGACCCCCGAAACCCTCTCCAGGTATACTCCAGGTATATTGCCCTCAAACAGGGTACCTCCACTGTCTCCTCGCACTTAAGATCCATGCCTCACACTCGTGTCACTATACTCTAGTACATTTCCCATATTGTCTTCATGCACAGATTTCTTGTTTTCAAAAGATGTCTCAATACATCACCCGCAATTTATTTCCCTTGTCTGTGATATGGTTGACCTAGTCTTCCATGGGCCCATATGCCGACATGTCAACTTCTAAATATCTGAATACATTCTCTGCCACTCCACTACCTTCTTTCAATTAGATAGCCATGTTTTCATTTATATTATTTCTTATTCTCATGAACTTGCTATTTTTTATGTTAACATTAAAATTTACGTTTTCACAAATCCTCTAAATTCCTCTACTAACAGTTGCAATTTCTTTTCCGATTCTTCTGAAAAAACTACCATCGGCAAAGAGCAATTGTGACGGTTCCCACTTTGCATTAGATTCGTTATCTTTCAACCTCACACATCTCCCCAACAACCTAGTATTCACGTCGTTTGCAACCGTATTTATACATATATTAAGCCATGGTAACGTCACATCCCAGTCTAACATTTACACTCACAGGAAAATAATAAGATTTTACCTGCATACTCTAACCTGAGCCTCACTATCCGCATAATAATCTTTACTGATTTTAATAACCTACCATTATTAAAACATCTGAAACATCTGCCACATTGCTGCCCAGTACATCCTGTCACAACACACTTCTTAAGTCTGGATCGCAGGAGATATCTTTGCTGCTGGAATCGTTGGTAACCCCATGCTATCTCTTGTTACTAGTTAACAGTATGTTACCCCACGCTATCTCTTGTTACTAGTTAACAGTATGTTACCCCATGCTATCTCTTGTTACTAGTTAACAGTATTTTACCCCATGCTATCTCTTGTTACTAGTTAACAGTATGTTGCCCCATGCTATCTCTTGTTACTAGTTAACAGTATGTCACCCCATGCTATCTCTTGTTACTAGTTAACAGTATGTTGCCCCATGCTATCTCTTGTTACTAGTTAACAGTATGTTACCCCACGCTTTCTCTTGTTACTAGTTAACAGTATGTTACCCCATGCTATCTCTTGTTACTAGTTAACAGTATGTTACCCCATGCTATCTCTTGTTACTAGTTAACAGTATGTTACCCCATGCTATCTCTTGTTACTAGTTAACAGTATGTTACCCCACGCTATCTCTTGTTACTAGTTAACAGTATGTTACCCCACGCTATCTCTTGTTACTAGTTAACAGTATGTTACCCCATGCTATCTCTTGTTACTAGTTAACAGTATGTTACCCCATGCTATCTCTTGTTACTAGTTAACAGTATGTTACCCCATGCTATCTCTTGTTACTAGTTAACAGTATGTTACCCCATGCTATCTCTTGTTACTGGTTAACAGTATGTTACCCCATGCTATCTCTTGTTACTAGTTAACAGTATGTTACCCCATGCTATCTCTTGTTACTACTTAACAGTATTTTACCCCATGCTATCTCTTGTTACTAGTTAACAGTATGTTACCCCATGCTATCTCTTGTTACTGGGTAACAGTATGTTACCCCATGCTATCTCTTGTTACTAGTTAACAGTATGTTACCCCATGCTATCTCTTGTTACTAGTTAACAGTATGTTACCCCATGCTATCTCTTGTTACTACTTAATTAACAGTATTTTACCCCATGCTATCTCTTGTTACTAGTTAACAGTATGTTACCCCACGCTATCTCTTGTTACTAGTTAACAGTATGTTACCCCATGCTATCTCTTGTTACTAGTTAACAGTATTTTACCCCATGCTATCTCTTGTTACTAGTTAACAGTATGTTGCCCCATGCTATCTCTTGTTACTAGTTAACAGTATGTCACCCCATGCTATCTCTTGTTACTAGTTAACAGTATGTTGCCCCATGCTATCTCTTGTTACTAGTTAACAGTATGTTACCCCATGCTATCTCTTGTTACTAGTTAACAGTATGTTACCCCATGCTATCTCTTGTTACTAGTTAACAGTATGTTACCCCATGCTATCTCTTGTTACTAGTTAACAGTATGTTACCCCATGCTATCTCTTGTTACTAGTTAATAGTATGTTACCCCATGCTATCTCTTGTTACTAGTTAACAGTATGTTGCCCCATGCTATCTCTTGTTACTAGTTAACAGTATGTTGCCCCATGTTATCTCTTGTTACTAGTTAACAGTATGTTACCCCATGCTATCTCTTGTTACTAGTTAACAGTATGTTGCCCCATGCTATCTCTTGTTATTAGTTAACAGTATGTTGCCCCATGCTATCTCTTGTTACTAGTTAACAGTATGTTACCCCATGCTATCTCTTGTTACTAGTTAACAGTATGTTACCCCATGCTATCTCTTGTTACTAGTTAACAGTATGTTACCCCATGCTATCTCTTGTTACTAGTTAACAGTATGTTGCCCCATGCTATCTCTTGTTACTAGTTAACAGTATGTTGCCCCATGCTATCTCTTGTTGCTAGTTAACAGTATGTTACCCCATGCTATCTCTTGTTACTAGTTAACAGTATGTTACCCCATGCTATATCTTGTTACTAGTTAACAGTATGTTACCCCATGCTATCTCTTGTTACTAGTTAACAGTATGTTACCCCATGCTATCTCCTGTTACTAGTTAACAGTATGTTACCCCATGCTATCTCTTGTTACTAGTTAATTAACAGTATGTAACCCAACGCTATTTCATGTTATTAGTTAACAGTATATAACCCAATGCTATATCTTGTTACTAGTTAACAGTACGTAACCCCTTGCTATCTCTTGTGGCTAGTTAACAGTATGTAACCCAATGCTATCTCTTGTTACTAATTAATGGTATGTAACCTCATCCTATCTCTTGTGGCTAGTTAATGATCTAAGCCAGACCGGAAAGTCATCGTAAGTTACAGCGTCCCATGTGCGGGTTATTTGTGTACTTTCTGTTTACATTACAATATAGGCTGTTGAATCGCTTGCAGATGTTGCTGCTGGTGCAGTACATATTGGTAATGGATTGCACCTTGATGGAGAGTGCAGGAGACATTGATTTCCATATAATTTCTTTATGGAGCATAAAATAACACTATTGTCCCTGAGTAACTGACATATGTATGGTCCTTTGTGATATAATCTAAAATTGCATGTCAAAAATTTGTCAGAAGATCCCATTTTAGATATTTTTCCAGTCACTTCAAGAAAAATAGATAACTCACTGAACGGAGTGTTGGATCCCATAACAAGCCAGTCCTATATCACGGGTCTATGTTCACCTTCCTGTGTGTATAGTAATACTCTTTGTTGGATGAGTCTTACTAGCCTGTATGGTATAGTGGACAAGTGACTGGCCTGCTAGTTTCAGCACTGACCTACTAGTTTCAGCACTGGCCTGCTAGTTTCAGTACTGGCCTGCTAGTTTCAGCACTGACCTGCTAGTTTCAGCACTGGCCTGCTAGTTTCAGCACTGACCTGCTAGTTTCAGCACTGGCCTGCTAGTTTCAGTACTGGCCTGCTAGTTTTAGCACTGGCCTGCTAGTTTCAACACTGGCCTGCTAGTTTCAGCACTGGCTTGCTAGTTTCAACACTGACTTACTAGTTTCAGCACTGCCTCGCTAGTTTTAACACTGACTTGCTAGTTTCAGCACTACCTCGCAAGTTTTAGCACTGGCTTGCTAGTTTCTGCACTACCTTGCTAGTTTTAACACTGTCTTGCTAGTTTCAGCATTGGCTTGCTAGTTTCAGCACTGGCTTACCAGGGGATCCAACCTCACTCAGTTCACCAAGTTACTTATAAGTGTTATTACCATTTCTCGAGTCAAAAAATAAATACTTCTTCTGTCCCCGGGAGAAACATCTGAATAATGATGTTCTCTACTGCTGTGTCTCTTTCCCATCTACCTGTCATGTGCATGTGAATGTTAGGTTCCTTATATGTTGAATGTTATGTTCCTTGTATGTTGAATGTTAGGTTCCTTAAATGTTGAATGTTAGGTTCCTAATATGTTGAATGTTATGTTCCTTGTATGTTGAATGTTAGGTTCCTTAAATGTTGAATGTTAGGTTCCTAATATGTTGAATGTTAGGTTCCTAATATGTTGAGTGTTAGGTTCCTTAAATGTTGAATGTTAGGTTCCTTATATGTTGAATGTTAGGTTCCTTGTATGTTGAATGTTAGGTTCCTTAAATGTTGAATGTTAGGTTCCTAATATGTTGAATGTTAGGTTCCTTAAATGTTGAATGTTAGGTTCCTTATATGTTGAATGTTAGGTTCCTTAAATGTTGAATGTTAGGTTCCTTAAATGTTGAATGTTAGGTTCCTAATATGTTGAATGTTAGGTTTCTAATATGTTGAATGTTAGGTTCCTTACATGTTGAATGTTATGTTCCTAATATGTTGAATGTTAGGTTCCTTACATGTTGAATGTTAGGTTCCTAATATGTTGAATGTTATGTTCCTTGTATGTTGAATGTTAGGTTTCTAATATGTTGAATGTTATGTTCCATATATGTTGAATGTTTTCATCAAATGTTGAGCGTGTAGTTCCGTAAATGTTGACTGTTATGTTTCTTAAATTATAAAATATCTGTAAAATTAAAAATAAAATAGCAAATTACTGAGTGATTATTAATTAAAAACATATGCTCTCAAAAAAGTCAATTTTTGCTTTGGAAATATATTTTATAGTCCAGGGGGCTCCGACCCCCAAAAATCCTGCTTCATAGGCCTCTTGTCATATATTTCAGTCTCAATTCATATTTATGTTTTCGAAGAATAAATAATTACATTAAAAAATCTGCACTAATTGGAATTTTTTATTTATCTTCTTTATGTTCCCTAAAATTTATCTCTTTAACAAGAGTAATCTTAATAAAACCGATATATATATATATATATATATATATATATATATATATATATATATATATATATATATATATATATATATATATATATATATTACTGTAACCACAAACGAGTGGTATAGATCAGTAATAATACTGCACTAGCCAAGGACTCGAACCCATGCTGCTTTGGCCTGCCTCATGGTGGGTGAAAACTTCATGACACTCTAAGTCACTGAACCGCCAAATCCTACAAGAATCATGCTCCCAGCAGAGCTAGGTGTTGTACCGTGATCCGAGGACTTACATTGGTGTGGGTGCCTCTGAGCTAATTGCATTCTCCTCCCAGTTTGGTGTACTAGCCTCAACAAGCAGTATTTAATATTATTGTACCCACGAACGAGTGGTAGGGATCAAAAAGAAGACTGTGACTAGCCAAGGATTCGAACCCAAGTTGTTTTGGCTCACCTGATGGTGAGCGAAAACCACATGACACTCTAACGCACAGGACCACCAAATCCTACAAGAATTATGCACCCAGCAGAGCTAGGCGTTTTGCTGTCATCCGAGGGCATATGGTGGTATGGTTGCCTCTGAGCTAATTTCATTCTCCTCCCAGTTTGGTGTATTAGCCTCAGCAAGCAGTATTTTACATTATTGTTGTAGTTGATCAATAACAACACTGCGACTGGCCAAGGATTCGAACCCATGTTGTTTTGGCCGGCCTCATGGTGAGCAAAACCCACATGAGCATCATGTGGTGTGTGCTCACCATGAGACAGGCCAAAGCAACATGGGTTCGAATTCTTGGTTAATCTCAGGTCGAAGGAGACTCGAACCTACGAACCTTGAAACAAGGTACGCAGTGCTCTACCATCATACCACACTGGGCCAATACCTTGGCGCCCAGCTAACTCTAGACATTTTGGTCCAAGGCAGCTTTCAGACAAGTGGTTTTCAGCTTTTCATCTTATCTGTGGTGAACTGGTTAGATTAGTACACTTACATCCATGAAACAAACATATAGCAATCGGTATTTACCTGTTAACAGCACGATGTCAGCAGCCTCTCCTTGGACATCCTTTCAGAGTGTCGTTCCACATCCCACAGTGCTTGTTGATTAAAAATTTTGTTAGAAAACAGTTTGCCTTAAAGGAGCATATATGTTTCCAGCATTTCACTATCATCTGAAATGCGTATTGGCACCCACTTGGTTTGGGCATAAAGCCCTCAAATTACGACCTCAAATAGGACTGCCCTAATCACCTTGTGTCTGCGCAAGGACTGCAGTTTGTTTTGGCGATACAAGTGAGATTAAGCCTTACCTTGCTCGCGTAATGTGAGCGTATTGCGTTGACAGTACTATTATGGCCGATATCGGTGACATTTCTGAAGGCTTGAGTGTATCAGGGAATGTTGTACTAATGTTTGCCACTACATCTGAAACGTTCGTTGCAATCACTTGCAATAACGGCTGCACTTCATCATTCATTACCGTCATGTGTTCATAGTATTATCCCTAGCACGGAGAACACTGAGATGCAATGAGCACTACATGATTAGTTCTACCAGAAATTTCCTGACTCGTATAAGGAAACTAGTCTAACTTTCCTGAGATTGTCAGAAAGAACAAAAGTCAAGAAGGCACTGGTTACTACAGTCCCTTTGTCTTTTAATGATGAGGAGGCAACGCCCTCGTTGCACAAACATCTTTCGTCTGTGCCTTGAACCAATCTAAGGCCCATAGCCCTCATCACTCTCCAGCTCATCATCCACACAAAGATATGCTGAATTCAGCTTTTTATCTCTTCTTTGCAACATATTGCAACAGTATTCAATACCAGAGGGTAGGTTTCTTGTTATATAGCTATAGACTAGAATTCCTAATAGTCCCAACATGTAGATAAAATGAGGTGCAGGTTTTCCCCTAATTTTTCTGATATGGAGAAAGAGTAATTACTCTCGTTTAACCTCGTTGTGTAGTTGATGAGGATCTCTAGCAAGGAGAGGAATGTGTGCCTCATGACTTTATAGTACATACATGTAGTTTTGATAAAGCTATTTGTGAGGAAGGAAGATTCCACTAGACCCTTCCAGGAGGGCTGAGGGGGTCAGAGGGGAACTGAAAGGGCTAAGAAATACCCCCTTTACTGGAGAATTTTCCCCACACTGGGGGGGGGGGGTGAGCGAAAGTTCGCCGTAGGAGAACTATTCATCTCATAACATCATTTTGATTTTCTCACTCGCCACCACTGCTGATTATCTTTTCTTAACTTTAGTTTGAGGGGTTCCTGGAGAATCACAAAGTTTGTTTTCAACACTAATTCTAACAGCACTAGTTTATCTATGTTCCGCTTATTCACTACACTTGTGCTCAACACTTCAACTGTCTTGATGATTCCATTTGCATCAGGATGTCTGGTTTTTATAAAATAACATAATGGTACAAACACAGTATTGCTTACACTCCTACCCCCCCTCCCCCCCCACAAGTGAAAAGTGTCCACTTTCACCTGGCTATACACAATATCAAAAACTCGTTCACTTAAACATGTATAATGAATATATCATGGAAAACATCAGAAACTCAATATATAAAAAATAACCCAGGCAACATCTGACACTATATATATACAAGTAATACCTGAACAATTCACTACTTGAAAATAGTTAAGAATACCTCACTATTTTGATAATGGTATATTGGTCATTAAATTATGCACAAAACACATATACATATATGGTAGACACGTATGGTTACATGGAACAAAATCTCTAGTGGTACAACTCCAGTCCATTCATAATGGCGCTATTCCTCCCAAACAACACAGTCCACAACCTACCTTTAAATACCCTATAATACAGATTCAAAGACGTTCACATTGCTGAAGCTAACACCATACAACGTACACTTAGACCCCCCTATCCCTCTCCCTTCTCCTCCTCCTCATCTCCTCCACCTCCTCCTCATCACTTCCTTCTATCCCTCCTCAACCTACTCATCCTCTTCTTCCTCCACTTCCTCTTCTTCCTCCTCTCCCTCTTCTTCCTCCTCCTCTTCCTCCCCCTCCTCTTCCTCTTCCTCCTCCTCCTTTTCCTTCTCTCCCTCTCTCCTCCCGTTTGCCTCTCCCATATCAGTCGCCTTCTCCCGATCCCCTCTCTCCCTCTACCTCCCCCAATTCTCTTTCTCTCATTTTTCCTTCCTCCCTTGCCCTCTTTACTCCTCTCTCTCTCTCTCTCTCTCTCTCTCTCTCTCTCTCTCTCTCTCTCTCTCTCTCTCTCTCTCTCTCTCTCTCTCTCTCTCTCTCTCTCTCTCTCCTCTCTCTATCTAGCTATCTATCTCAATCTCTCTTCCTCTCCTCTTCCTCTTCATCTTCCATTCAATCTTCTTCTCCTCCTCCCCTGTCTTCACCCTCCCTCGCTATCCCCCTAGCCTTTCCCTCACTTCGCCCGGTGGCCTGGTGGCTAAAGCTCCCGCTTCACACACGGAGGGCCCGGGTTCGATTCCCGGCGGGTGGAAATTCCGACACGTTTCCTTACACCTGTTGTCCTGTTCACCTAGCAGCAAATAGGTACCTGGGTGTTAGTCGACTGGTGTGGGTCGCATCCTGGGGGACAAGATTAAGGACCCCAATGGAAATAAGTTAGACAGTCCTCGATGACGCACTGACTTTCTTGGGTTATCCTGGGTGGCTAACCCTCAGGGGTTAAAAATCCGAACGAAATCTTATCTTATCTTATCTTATCTCTCCCTGCTCCCCCCTGTCCTTCCCGCATCTCTCTCCCCCCTCTGCCACTCTCTCGCCCCTCCCACCTCCATACACACATGCACACACGCGCACACACGTCAAATCTGACCCGAAACTGCTGTATAGCCACATTAGGAGGAAGACAACAGTCAAGGACCAGGTGATAAGGCTGAGGAAAGAAGGCGGAGAACTCACAAGAAACGATCAAGAGATATGTGAGGAGCTCAACACGAGATTTAAGGAAGTATTTACAGTAGAGACAGGAAGGACTCTGGGGGAACATACCAGATGGGGACACCAGCAAGGAATACACCAACAAGTGTTGGACGACATACATACAGATGAGGAAGAGGTGAAGAAACTGCTAAGGGACATCGATACCTCAAAGGTATCCTTAGAGAGGGAGCAGATATGTTGTGCGTGCCACTTATCACAATCTTCAACATGTCCCTGGAAACTGGGCAACTACCTGAGGTATGGAAGACGGCAAATGTAGTTCCCATTTTTAAAAAAGGAGACAGAAAAGAGGCACTAAACTATAGACCTGTGTCACTGACGTGTATAGTATGCAAAGTTATGGAGAAGATTATCAGGAGGAGAGTGGTGGAACACCTGGAACGGAACATGAGTATAAATGCCAACCAGCACGGATTCATGGAAGGCAAATCCTGTGTCACAAACCTTCTGGAGTATTATGATAAAATAACAGAAGTAAGACAAGAGAGAGAGGGGTGGGTTGATTGCATCTTCTTGGACTGCAAGAAGGCCTTTGACACAGTTCCTCACAAGAGATTAGTGCAGAAGCTAGAGCATCAGGCGCATATAACAGGAAGGGCACTGCAATGGATCAGAGAATACCTGACAGGGAGGCAACAACGAGTCATGGTACGTAATGATGTATCACAGTGGGCACCTGTGACGAGCGGGGTCCCACAGGGGTCGGTCCTAGGACCAGTGCTATTTTTGGTATATGTGAACGGCATGATGGAAGGGTTAGACTCAGAAGTGTCCCTGTTTGCAGATGATGTGAAGTTAATGAGGAGAATTAAATCAGATGAGGACCAGGCAGGACTTCAAAGAGACCTGGACAGACTTGACACCTGGTCCAGCAAATGGCTTCTCGAATTTAATCCTGCCAAATGCAAAGTCATGAAGATAGGGGAAGGGCACAGAAGACCACAGACAGAGTATAGGCTAGGTGGCCAAAGACTGCAAACCTCACTCAAGGAGAAAGATCTTGGGGTGAGTATAACACCGAGCATGTCTCCGGAAGCACACATCAATCAGATAACTGCAGCAGCATATGGGCGCCTGGCAAACCTGAGAACAGCATTCCGATACCTTAGTAAGGAATCGTTCAAGACACTGTACACCATGTATGTCAGGCCCATACTGGAGTATGCAGCACCTGTTTGGAACCCGCACTTGATAAAGCACGTCAAGAAACTAGAGAAAGTACAAAGGTTTGCGACAAGGTTAGTTCCAGAGCTAAGGGGAATGTCCTATGAAGAAAGATTAAGGGAAATCGGCCTGACGACACTGGAGGACAGGAGGGTCAGGGGAGACATGATAACGACATATAAAATTCTGCGTGGAATAGACAAGGTGGACAAAGACAGGATGTTCCAGGGAGGGGACACAGAAACAAGAGGCCACAATTGGAAGTTGAAGACACAAATGAGTCAGAGAGATATTAGGAAGTATTTCTTCAGTCATAGAGTTGTCAGGCATTGGAATAGCCTAGAAAATGACGTAGTGGAGGCAGGAACCATACACAGTTTTAAGACGAGGATTGATATAGCTCATGGAGCGGGGAGAGAGAGGGCCCAGTAGCAAGCGGTGAAGAGGCGGGGTAAAGAGCTAAGACTCGACCCCTGCAACCACAAATAGGTGAGTACAAATAGGTGAGTACACACACACACACACATTCTCACACACACACACACACACACACACACACACACACACACACACACACACACACACACACACACACACACACACACACACACACACACATACACACACACACACATTCACACACACACACACACACACACACACACACACACACACACACACACACACACACACACACACACACACACACACACACACACACCCACACAGTACCACACAAGAGATTAGTGCAAAAACTGGAGGACCAAGCAGGGATAACAGGGAAGGCAC